>NC_137457.1:206661259-206919645 GCF_964235325.1 Thermobia domestica | reverse complement strand
CAGTGGGTCACTTTTGCCCCACCTTGAAGGCCCATTTTGACCCACTTCCGATGGCGCACAAAACGTGGGAGTAGGCGCACAAAACGGCACAAAACGTGCACAAAACGATGCAAAAGAAACCATCTCGAAATTCATTGGTGGCGGAACAGTGGGTCACTTTTGCCCCACCTTGGAGGCCCATTTTGACCCACTTCCGATGGCGCACAAAATGTGGGAATAGGCGCACAAAACGCGCACAAAACGATGCAAAAGAAACCATCTCGAAATTCATTGGTGGCGGAACAGTGGGTCACTTTTGCCCCACATTGGAGGCCCGTTTTGACGCACTTCCGATGGTGTACAAAACGTGGGAATAGGCGCAGAAAACGGCACAAAACGCGCACAAAACGATGCAAAAGAAACCATCCCGAAATTCATTGGTGGCGGAACAGTGGGTCACTTTTGCCCCACTTTTGAAGCCTATTTTGACCCACTTCCGATGGCGCACAAAACGTGGGAATAGGCGAATAAAACGGCACAAAACGCGCACAAAACGATGCAAAAGAAACCATCTCGAAATTCGTTAGTGGCGGAACATTGGGTCACTTTTGCCCCACCTTGGAGGCCCATTTTCACCCACTTCCGATGGCGCACAAAACGTGGGAATAGGCGCACAAAAGGCACAAAACGCGCACAAAACGATGTAAAAGAAACCATCTCGAAATTCGTTAGTGGCGGAACAGTGGGTCACTTTTGCCCCACCTTGAAGGCCCATTTTGACCCACTTCCGATGGCGCACAAAACGTGGGAATAGGCGCACAAAACGGCACAAAACCCGCACAAAACGATGGAAAAGAAACCATCTCGAACTTCGTTATTGGCGGAACAGTGGGTCACTTTTGCCCCACCTTGGAGGCCCGTTTTGACCCACTTCCGATGGCGCACAAAACGTGGAAATAGGCGCACAAAAGACACAAAACGCGCACAAAACGATGCAAAAGAAACCATCTCGAAATTCATTGGTGGCGGAACAGTGGGTCACTTTTGCCCCACCTTGGAGGCCCATTTTGACCCACTTCCGATGACGCACAAAACGTGGGTATAGGCGCACAAAACGGCACAAAACGATGCAAAAGAAACCATCTCGAAATTCGTTAGTGGCGGAACAGTGGGTCACTTTTGCCCCACAAGCCCATTTTGACCCACTTCCGATGGCGCACAAAACGTGGGAATAAACGAATAAAACGGCACAAAACGCGCACAAAACGATGCAAAAGAAACCATCTCGAACTTCGTTAGTGGCGGAACAGTGGGTCACTTTTGCCCCACCTTGGAGGCCCGTTTTGACCCACTTCCGATGGCGCACAAAACGTGCAAATAAGCGCATAAAAGGCACAAAACGGCACAAAACGATGCAAAAGAAACCATCTCGAAATTCGTTAGTGGCGGAACAGTGGGTCACTTTTGCCCCACCTTGGAGGCCCATTTTCACCCACTTCCGATGGCGCACAAAACGTGGGAATAGGCGCACAAAACGGCACTAAAAACGCGCACAAAACGATGCAAAAGAAACCATCTCGAAATTCATTGGTGGCGGAACAGTGGGTCACTTTTGCCCCACCTTGGTGGCCCATTTTGACCCACTTCCGATGGCGCACAAAACGTGGGAATAGGCGCACAAAACGGCACAAAACGCGCACAAAACGATGCAAAAGAAACCATCTCGAAATTCATTGGTGGCGGAACAGTGGGTCACTTTTGCCCCACTTTGGAGGCCCATTTTGACCCACTTCCGATGGCGCACAAAACGTGGAAATAGGCGCACAAAACGGCACAAAACGCGCACAAAACGATGCAAAAGAAACCATCTCGAAATTCGTTAGTGGCGGAACAGTGGGTCACTTTTGCCCCACCTTGGAGGCCCATTTTGACCCACTTCCGATGGCGCACAAAACGTGGGAGTAGGCGCACAAAACGGCACAAAACGTGCACAAAACGATGCAAAAGAAACCATCTCGAAATTCATTGGTGGCGGAACAGTGGGTCACTTTTGCCCCACCTTGGAGGCCCATTTTGACCCACTTCCGATGACGCACAAAACGTGGGTATAGGCGCACAAAACGGCACAAAACGTTGCAAAAGAAACCATCTCGAAATTCGTTAGTGGCGGAACAGTGGGTCACTTTTGCCCCACTTTGGAAGCCCATTTTGACCCACTTCCGATGGCGCACAAAACGTGGGAATAAACGAATAAAACGGCACAAAACGCGCACAAAACGATGCAAAAGAAACCATCTCGAAATTCGTTAGTGGCGGAACATTGGGTCACTTTTGCCCCACCTTGGAGGCCCATTTTCACCCACTTCCGATGGCGCACAAAACGTGGGAATAGGCGCACAAAACGGCACAAAACCCGCACAAAACGATGGAAAAGAAA
Organism: Thermobia domestica; assembly: GCF_964235325.1. Taxonomy (NCBI): domain Eukaryota; kingdom Metazoa; phylum Arthropoda; class Insecta; order Zygentoma; family Lepismatidae; genus Thermobia; species Thermobia domestica. The sequence continues at coordinate 206,917,229 of NC_137457.1, read as the reverse complement.
CCATCTCGAACTTCGTTAGTGGCGGAACAGTGGGTCACTTTTGCCCCACCTTGGAGGCCCGTTTTGACCCACTTCCGATGGCGCACAAAACGTGGAAATAGGCGCACAAAAGGCACAAAACGCGCACAAAACGATGCAAAAGAAACCATCTCGAAATTCGTTAGTGGCGGAACAGTGGGTCACTTTTGCCCCACCTTGGAGGCCCATTTTGACCCACTTCCGATGGCGCACAAAACGTGGGAATAGGCGCACAAAACGGCACAAAACGCGCACAAAACGATGCAAAAGAAACCATCTCGAAATTCATTGGTGGCGGAACAGTGGGTCACTTTTGCCCCACCTTGGTGGCCCATTTTGACCCACTTCCGATGGCGCACAAAACGTGGGAATAGGCGCACAAAACGGCACAAAACGCGCACAAAACGATGCAAAAGAAACCATCTCGAAATTCATTGGTGGCGGAACAGTGGGTCACTTTTGCCCCACTTTGGAGGCCCATTTTGACCCACTTCCGATGGCGCACAAAACGTGGAAATAGGCGCACAAAACGGCACAAAACGCGCACAAAACGATGCAAAAGAAACCATCTCGAAATTCGTTAGTGGCGGAACAGTGGGTCACTTTTGCCCCACTTTGGAGGCCCATTTTGACCCACTTCCGATGGCGCACAAAACGTGGGAGTAGGGGCACAAAACGGCACAAAACGTGCACAAAACGATGCAAAAGAAACCATCTCGAAATTCATTGGTGGCGGAACAGTGGGTCACTTTTGCCCCACCTTGGAGGCCCATTTTGACCCACTTCCGATGACGCACAAAACGTGGGTATAGGCGCACAAAACGGCACAAAACGATGCAAAAGAAACCATCTCGAAATTCGTTAGTGGCGGAACAGTGGGTCACTTTTGCCCCACTTTGGAAGCCCATTTTGACCCACTTCCGATGGCGCACAAAACGTGGGAATAAACGAATAAAACGGCACAAAACGCGCACAAAACGATGCAAAAGAAACCATCTCGAAATTCGTTAGTGGCGGAACAGTGGGTCACTTTTGCCCCACCTTGGAGGCCCATTTTCACCCACTTCCGATGGCGCACAAAACGTGGGAATAGGCGCACAAAAGACACAAAACGCGCACAAAACGATGCAAAAGAAACCATCTCGAAATTCGTTAGTGGCGGAACAGTGGGTCAATTTTGCCCCACCTTGAAGGCCCATTTTGACCCACTTCCGATGGCGCACAAAACGTGGGAATAGGCGCACAAAGCGGCCCAAAACGCGCACAAAACGATGCAAAAGAAACCATCTCGAAATTCGTTAGTGGCGGAACATTGGGTCACTTTTGCCCCACCTTGGAGGCCCATTTTGACCCACTTCCGATAACGCACAATACGTGGGAATAAACGAATAAAACGGCACAAAACGCGCACAAAACGATGCAAAAGAAACCATCTCGAAATTCGTTAGTGGCGGAACATTGGGTCACTTTTGCCCCACCTTGGAGGCCCATTTTCACCCACTTCCGATGGCGCACAAAACGTGGGAATAGGCGCACAAAAGGCACAAAACGCGCACAAAACGATGCAAAAGAAACCATCTCGAAATTCGTTAGTGGCGGAACAGTGGGTCAATTTTGCCCCACCTTGAAGGCCCATTTTGACCCACTTCCGATGGCGCACCAAACGTGGGAATAGGCGCACAAAACGGCACAAAACCCGCACAAAACGATGCAAAAGAAACCATCTCGAACTTCGTTAGTGGCGGAAAAGTGGGTCACTTTGGCCCACCTTGGAGGCCCGTTTTGACCCACTTCCGATGGCGCTCAAAACGTGGAAATAGGCGCACAAAAGGCACGAAACGCTCACAAAACGATGCAAAAGAAACCATCTCGAAATTCGTTAGTGGCGGAACAGTGGGTCACTTTTGCCCCACCTTGGAGGCCCATTTTGACCCACTTCCGATGGCGCACAAAATGTGGGAATAGGCGCACAAAACGCGCACAAAACGATGCAAAAGAAACCATCTCGAAATTCATTGGTGGCGGAACAGTGGGTCACTTTTGCCCCACATTGGAGGCCCGTTTTGACGCACTTCCGATGGTGTACAAAACGTGGGAATAGGCGCACAAAACGGCACAAAACGCGCACAAAACGATGCAAAAGAAACCATCTCGAAATTCATTGGTGGCGGAACAGTGGGTCACTTTTGCCCCACCTTGGAGGCCCATTTTCACCCACTTCCGATGGCGCACAAAACGTGGGAATAGGCGCACAAAAGGCACAAAACGCGCACAAAACGATGCAAAAGAAACCATCTCGAAATTCGTTAGTGGCGGAACAGTGGGTCACTTTTGCCCCACCTTGGAGGCCCATTTTGACCCACTTCCGATGGCGCACAAAATGTGGGAATAGGCGCACAAAACGCGCACAAAACGATGCAAAAGAAACCATCTCGAAATTCATTGGTGGCGGAACAGTGGGTCACTTTTGCCCCACATTGGAGGCCCGTTTTGACGCACTTCCGATGGTGTACAAAACGTGGGAATAGGCGCAGAAAACGGCACAAAACGCGCACAAAACGATGCAAAAGAAACCATCCCGAAATTCATTGGTGGCGGAACAGTGGGTCACTTTTGCCCCACTTTTGAAGCCTATTTTGACCCACTTCCGATGGCGCACAAAACGTGGGAATAGGCGAATAAAACGGCACAAAACGCGCACAAAACGATGCAAAAGAAACCATCTCGAAATTCGTTAGTGGCGGAACATTGGGTCACTTTTGCCCCACCTTGGAGGCCCATTTTCACCCACTTCCGATGGCGCACAAAACGTGGGAATAGGCGCACAAAAGGCACAAAACGCGCACAAAACGATGTAAAAGAAACCATCTCGAAATTCGTTAGTGGCGGAACAGTGGGTCACTTTTGCCCCACCTTGAAGGCCCATTTTGACCCACTTCCGATGGCGCACAAAACGTGGGAATAGGCGCACAAAACGGCACAAAACCCGCACAAAACGATGGAAAAGAAACCATCTCGAACTTCGTTAGTGGCGGAACAGTGGGTCACTTTTGCCCCACCTTGGAGGCCCGTTTTGACCCACTTCCGATGGCGCACAAAACGTGGGAATAGGCGCACAAAACGGCACAAAACGCGCACAAAACGATGCAAAAGAAACCATCTCGAAATTCGTTAGTGGCGGAACATTGGGTCACTTTTGCCCCACGTTGGAGGCCCATTTTGACCCACTTCCGATGACGCACAAAACGTGGGTATAGGCGCACAAAACGGCACAAAACGATGCAAAAGAAACCATCTCGAAATTCGTTAGTGGCGGAACAGTGGGTCACTTTTGCCCCACAAGCCCATTTTGACCCACTTCCGATGGCGCACAAAACGTGGGAATAAACGAATAAAACGGCACAAAACGCGCACAAAACGATGCAAAAGAAACCATCTCGAAATTCGTTAGTGGCGGAACATTGGGTCACTTTTGCCCCACCTTGGAGGCCCATTTTCACCCACTTCCGATGGCGAACAAAACGTGGGAATAGGCGCACAAAAGACACAAAACGCGCACAAAACGATACAAAAGAAACCATCTCGAAATTCGTTAGTGGCGAAACAGTGGGTCAATTTTGCCCCACCTTGAAGGCCCATTTTGACCCACTTCCGATGGCGCACAGAACGTGGGAATAGGCGCACAAAACGGCACAAAACGCGCACAAAACGATGCAAAAGAAACCATCTCGAAATTCATTGGTGGCGGAACAGTGGGTCACTTTTGCCCCACCTTGGAGGCCCATTTTCACCCACTTCCGATGGCGCACAAAACGTGGGAATAGGCGCACAAAAGGCAAAAAACGCGCACAAAACGATGCAAAAGAAACCATCTCGAAATTCGTTAGTGGCGGAACAGTGGGTCACTTTTGCCCCACCTTGGAGGCCCATTTTCACCCACTTCCGATGGCGCACAAAATGTGGGAATAGGCGCACAAAAGGCAAAAAACGCGCACAAAACGATGCAAAAGAAACCATCTCGAAATTCGTTAGTGGCGGAACAGTGGGTCACTTTTGCCCCACCTTGGAGGCCCATTTTGACCCACTTCCGATGGCGCACAAAATGTGGGAATAGGCGCACAAAACGCGCACAAAACGATGCAAAAGAAACCATCTCGAAATTCATTGGTGGCGGAACAGTGGGTCACTTTTGCCCCACATTGGAGGCCCGTTTTGACCCACTTCCGATGGTGTACAAAACGTGGGAATAGGCGCACAAAACGGCACAAAACGCGCACAAAACGATGCAAAAGAAACCATCCCGAAATTCATTGGTGGCGGAACAGTGGGTCACTTTTGCCCCACTTTGGAAGCCTATTTTGACCCACTTCCGATGGCGCACAAAACGTGGGAATAGGCGAATAAAACGGCACAAAACGCGCACAAAACGATGCAAAAGAAACCATCTCGAAATTCGTTAGTGGCGGAACATTGGGTCACTTTTGCCGCACCTTGGAGGCCCATTTTCACCCACTTCCGATGGCGCACATAACGTGGGAATAGGCGCACAAAAGGCACAAAACGCGCACAAAACGATGTAAAAGAAACCATCTCGAAATTCGTTAGTGGCGGAACAGTGGGTCACTTTTGCCCCACCTTGAAGGCCCATTTTGACCCACTTCCGATGGCGCACAAAACGTGGGAGTAGGCGCACAAAACGGCACAAAACGTGCACAAAACGATGCAAAAGAAACCATCTCGAAATTCATTGGTGGCGGAACAGTGGGTCACTTTTGCCCCACCTTGGAGGCCCATTTTGACCCACTTCCGATGGCGCACAAAATGTGGGAATAGGCGCACAAAACGCGCACAAAACGATGCAAAAGAAACCATCTCGAAATTCATTGGTGGCGGAACAGTGGGTCACTTTTGCCCCACATTGGAGGCCCGTTTTGACGCACTTCCGATGGTGTACAAAACGTGGGAATAGGCGCAGAAAACGGCACAAAACGCGCACAAAACGATGCAAAAGAAACCATCCCGAAATTCATTGGTGGCGGAACAGTGGGTCACTTTTGCCCCACTTTTGAAGCCTATTTTGACCCACTTCCGATGGCGCACAAAACGTGGGAATAGGCGAATAAAACGGCACAAAACGCGCACAAAACGATGCAAAAGAAACCATCTCGAAATTCGTTAGTGGCGGAACATTGGGTCACTTTTGCCCCACCTTGGAGGCCCATTTTCACCCACTTCCGATGGCGCACAAAACGTGGGAATAGGCGCACAAAAGGCACAAAACGCGCACAAAACGATGTAAAAGAAACCATCTCGAAATTCGTTAGTGGCGGAACAGTGGGTCACTTTTGCCCCACCTTGAAGGCCCATTTTGACCCACTTCCGATGGCGCACAAAACGTGGGAATAGGCGCACAAAACGGCACAAAACCCGCACAAAACGATGGAAAAGAAACCATCTCGAACTTCGTTATTGGCGGAACAGTGGGTCACTTTTGCCCCACCTTGGAGGCCCGTTTTGACCCACTTCCGATGGCGCACAAAACGTGGAAATAGGCGCACAAAAGGCACAAAACGCGCACAAAACGATGCAAAAGAAACCATCTCGAAATTCATTGGTGGCGGAACAGTGGGTCACTTTTGCCCCACCTTGGAGGCCCATTTTGACCCACTTCCGATGACGCACAAAACGTGGGTATAGGCGCACAAAACGGCACAAAACGATGCAAAAGAAACCATCTCGAAATTCGTTAGTGGCGGAACAGTGGGTCACTTTTGCCCCACAAGCCCATTTTGACCCACTTCCGATGGCGCACAAAACGTGGGAATAAACGAATAAAACGGCACAAAACGCGCACAAAACGATGCAAAAGAAACCATCTCGAAATTCGTTAGTGGCGGAACATTGGATCACTTTTGCCCCACCTTGGAGGCCCATTTTCACCCACTTCCGATGGCGCACAAAACGTGGGAATAGGCGCACAAAAGACACAAAACGCGCACAAAACGATACAAAAGAAACCATCTCGAAATTCGTTAGTGGCGGAACAGTGGGTCAATTTTGCCCCACCTTGAAGGCCCATTTTGACCCACTTCCGATGGCGCACAGAACGTGGGAATAGGCGCACAAAACGGCACAAAACGCGCACAAAACGATGCAAAAGAAACCATCTCGAAATTCATTGGTGGCGGAACAGTGGGTCACTTTTGCCCCACCTTGGAGGCCCATTTTCACCCACTTCCGATGGCGCACAAAACGTGGGAATAGGCGCACAAAAGGCAAAAAACGCGCACAAAACGATGCAAAAGAAACCATCTCGAAATTCGTTAGTGGCGGAAGAGTGGGTCACTTTTGCCCCACCTTGGAGGCCCATTTTCACCCACTTCCGATGGCGCACAAAATGTGGGAATAGGCGCACAAAAGGCAAAAAACGCGCACAAAACGATGCAAAAGAAACCATCTCGAAATTCGTTAGTGGCGGAACAGTGGGTCACTTTTGCCCCACCTTGGAGGCCCATTTTGACCCACTTCCGATGGCGCACAAAATGTGGGAATATTCGCACAAAACGCGCACAAAACGATGCAAAAGAAACCATCTCGAAATTCATTGGTGGCGGAACAGTGGGTCACTTTTGCCCCACATTGGAGGCCCGTTTTGACCCACTTCCGATGGTGTACAAAACGTGGGAATAGGCGCACAAAACGGCACAAAACGCGCACAAAACGATGCAAAAGAAACCATCCCGAAATTCATTGGTGGCGGAACAGTGGGTCACTTTTGCCCCACTTTGGAAGCCTATTTTGACCCACTTCCGATGGCGCACAAAACGTGGGAATAGGCGAATAAAACGGCACAAAACGCGCACAAAACGATGCAAAAGAAACCATCTCGAAATTCGTTAGTGGCGGAACATTGGGTCACTTTTGCCGCACCTTGGAGGCCCATTTTCACCCACTTCCGATGGCGCACATAACGTGGGAATAGGCGCACAAAAGGCACAAAACGCGCACAAAACGATGTAAAAGAAACCATCTCGAAATTCGTTAGTGGCGGAACAGTGGGTCACTTTTGCCCCACCTTGAAGGCCCATTTTGACCCACTTCCGATGGCGCACAAAACGTGGGAGTAGGCGCACAAAACGGCACAAAACGTGCACAAAACGATGCAAAAGAAACCATCTCGAAATTCATTGGTGGCGGAACAGTGGGTCACTTTTGCCCCACCTTGGAGGCCCATTTTGACCCACTTCCGATGACGCACAAAACGTGGGTATAGGCGCACAAAACGGCACAAAACGATGCAAAAGAAACCATCTCGAAATTCGTTAGTGGCGGAACAGTGGGTCACTTTTGCCCCACCTTAGAGGCCCATTTTGACCCAGTTCCGATGGCGCACAAAACGTGGAAATAGGCGCACAAAACGGCACAAAACACGCACAAAACGATGTGATGGGAATGACCTCAAAATTCGTTGGTGGCGGAACAGCATTAACTTGTTCCGCCATATTTGGAGGCCCGTTTTGACCCACTTCCGGTGGCGCACAAAACGTAGGAATAGGCGCACAAAACGGCACAAAACGCGCACAAAACGATGCAAAAGAAACAATCTCGAAATTCGTTAGTGGCGCAACAGTGGGTCTTTTTTGCCCCACCTTGGAGGCCCATTTTGACCCACTTCCGATGGCGCACAAAACGTGGAAATAGGCGCACAAAACGGCACAAAACACGCACAATTTGATGTGATGGGAATGACCTCAAAATTCGTTGGTGGCGGAACGGCATTAACTTGTTCCGCCATATTTGGAGGCCCGTTTTGACCCACTTCCGTTGGCGCACAAAACGTGGGAATAGGCGCACAAATCGGCACAAAACGCGCACAAAACGATGCAAAAGAAACCATCTCATAATTCATTGGTGGCGGAACAGTGGGTCACTTTTGCCCCACTTTGGAAGCCCATTTTGACCCACTTCCGATGGCGCACAAAACGTAGGAATAGGCGCATAAAACGGCACAAAACGCGCACAAAACGATGCAAAAGAAACCATCTCGAAATTCGTTAGTGGCGGAACAGTGGGTCACTTTTGCCCCAACTTGGAGGCCCATTTTGACCCACTTCCGATGGCACACAAAACGTTGGAATAGGCGCACAGAACGGCACAAAACGCGCAGAAAACTATGCAAAAGAAACCATCTCGAAATTCATTGGTGGCGGAACATTGGGTCACTTTTGCCCCACCTTGGAGGCCCATTTTGACCCACTTCCGATGGCGCACAAAACGTAGGAATAGGCGCATAAAACGGCACAAAACGCGCACAAAACGATGCAAAAGAAACCATCTCGAAATTCGTTAGTGGCGGAACAGTGGGTCACTTTTGCCCCACCTTGGAGGCCCATTTTGACCCACTTCCGGTGGCGCACAAAGCGTGGGAATAGGCGCACAAAACGGCACAAAACGCGCACAAGACGATGCAAAAGAAACCATCTCGAAAATCGTTAGTGGCGGAACAGTGGGTCACTTTTGCCCCACCTTGGAGGCCCATTTTGACCCACTTCCGATGGCGCACAAAACGTGGAAATAGGCGCACAAAACGCGCACAAAACGATGCAAAAGAAACCATCTCGAAATTCATTGGTGGCGGAACATTGGGTCACTTTTGCCCCACCTTGGAGGCCCATTTTGACCCACTTCCAATGGCGCACAAAACGTGGGGATAGGCGCACAAAACGGCACAAAACGCGCACAAAACGATGCAAAAGAAACCATCTGGAAATTCATTGGTGGCGGAACAGTAGGTCACTTTTGCCCCACATTGGAAGCCCATTTTGACCCACTTCCGATGGCGCACAAAACGTGGGAATAGGCGCATAAAACGGCACAAAACGCGCACAAAACGATGCAAAAGAAACCATCTCGAAATTCATTGGTGGCGGAACAGTGGGTCACTTTTGCCCCACCTTGGAGGCCCATTTTGACCCACTTCCGATGGCGCACAAAACGTGGGAATAGGCGCACAAAACGGCACAAAACGCGCACAAACCGATGCAAAAGAAACCATCTCGAAATTCGTTAGTGGCGGAACAGTGGGTCACTTTTGCCCCACCTTGGAGGCCCATTTTGACCCACTTCCGTTGGCGCACAAAACGTGGAAATAGGCGCACAAAACGGCACAAAACACGCACAAAACGATGTGATGGGAATGACCTCAAAATTCGTTGGTGGCGGAACAGCATTATCTTGTTCCGCCATATTTTGAGGCCCGTTTTGACCCACTTCCGATGGCGCACAAAGCGTGGGAATAGGCGCACAAAACGGCACAAAACGCGCACAAAACGATGCAAAAGAAACCATCTCGAAATTCGTTAGTGGCGGAACAGTGGGTCACTTTTGCCCCACCTTGGAGGCCCATTTTGACCCACTTCCGATGGCGCACAAAACGTGGAAATAGGCGCACAAAACGGCACAAAACGCGCACAAAACGATGCAAAAGAAACCATCTCGAAATTCGTTAGTGGCGGAACAGTGGGTCACTTTTGCCCCACCTTGGAGGCCCATTTTGACCCACTTCCGATGGCGCACAAAACGTGGAAATAGGCGCACAAAACGGCACAAAACACGCACAATTTGATGTGATGGGAATGACCTCAAAATTCGTTGGTGGCGGAACAGCATTAACTTGTTCCGCCATATTTGGAGGCCCGTTTTGACCCACTTCCGGTCGCGCACAAAACGTGGGAATAGGCGCACAAATCGGCACAAAACGCGCACAAAACGATGCAAAAGAAACCATCTCGAAATTCATTGGTGGCGGAACAGTGGGTCACTTTTGCCCCACTTTGGAAGCCCATTTTGACCCACTTCCGATGGCGCACAAAACGTGGGAATAGGCGCATAAAACGGCAAAAAACGCGCACAAAACGATGCAAAAGAAACCATCTCGAAATTCATTGGTGGCGGAACAGTGGGTCACTTTTGCCCCACCTTGGAGGCCCATTTTGACCCACTTCCGATGGCGCACAAAACGTGGGAATAGGCGCACAAAACGGCACAAAACGCGCACAAAAGGATGCAAAAGAAACCATCTCGAAATTCGTTAGTGGCGGAACAGTGGGTCACTTTTGCCCCACCTTAGAGGCCCATTTTGACCCACTTCCGATGGCGCACAAAACGTGGGAATAGGCGCACAAAACGGCACAAAACGCGCACAAAACGATGCAAAAGAAACCATCTCGAAATTCATTGGTGGCGGAACAGTGGGTCACTTTTGCCCCACCTTAGAGGCCCATTTTGACCCACTTCCGATGGCGCACAAAACGTGGGAATAGGCGCACAAAAGTCACAAAACGCGCACAAAACGATGCAAAAGAAACCATCTCTAAATTCATTGGTGGCGGAACAGTGGGTCACTTTTGCCCCACCTTGAAGGCCCATTTTGACCCACTTCCGATGGCGCACAAAACGTGGGAATAGGCGCACAAAACGGCACAAAACCCGCACAAAACGATGGAAAAGAAACCATCTCGAAATTCGTTAGTGGCGGAACAGTGGGTCACTTTTGCCCCACCTTGGAGGCCCGTTTTGACCCACTTCCGATGGCGCACAAAACGTGGGAATAGGCGCACAAAACGGCACAAAACGCGCACAAAACGATGCAAAAGAAACCATCTCGAAATTCGTTAGTGGCGGAACAGTGGGTCACTTTTGCCCCACCTTGGAGGCCCATTTTCACCCACTTCCGATGGCGCACAAAACGTGGAAATAGGCGCACAAAAGGGCACAAAACACGCACAAAACGATGTGATGGGAATGACCTCAAAATTCGTTGGTGGCGGTTCAGCATTAACTTGTTCCGCCATATTTGGAGGCCCGTTTTGACCCACTTCCGGTGGCGCACAAAACGTGGGAATAGGCGCACAAAACGGTACAAAACGCGCACAAAACGATGCAAAAGAAACCATCTCGAAATTCGTTAGTGGCGGAACAGTGGGTCACTTTTGCCCCACCTTGGAGGCCCATTTTGACCCACTTCCGATGGCGCACAAAATGTGGGAATAGGCGCACAAAACGCGCACAAAACGATGCAAAAGAAACCATCTCGAAATTCATTGTTGGCGGAACAGTGGGTCACTTTTGCCCCACATTGGAGGCCCGTTTTGACCCACTTCCGATGGTGTACAAAACGTGGGAATAGGCGCACAAAACGGCACAAAACGCGCACAAAACGATGCAAAAGAAACCATCCCGAAATTCATTGGTGGCGGAACAGTGGGTCACTTTTGCCCCACTTTGGAAGCCTATTTTGACCCACTTCCGATGGCGCACAAAACGTGGGAATAGGCGAATAAAACGGCACAAAACGCGCACAAAACGATGCAAAAGAAACCATCTCGAAATTCGTTAGTGGCGGAACATTGGGTCACTTTTGCCCCACCTTGGAGGCCCATTTTCACCCACTTCCGATGGCGCACAAAACGTGGGAATAGGCGCACAAAAGGCACAAAACGCGCACAAAACGATGTAAAAGAAACCATCTCGAAATTCGTTAGTGGCGGAACAGTGGGTCACTCTAGCCCCACCTTGAAGGCCCATTTTGACTCACTTCCGATGGCGCACAAAACGTGGAAATAGGCGCACAAAACGGCACAAAACCCGCACAAAACGATGCAAAAGAAACCATCTCGAAATTCGTTAGTGGCGGAACAGTGGGTCACTTTTGCCCCACCTTGGAGGCCCGTTTTGACCCACTTCCGATGGCGCACAAAACGTGGAAATAGGCGCACAAAAGGCACAAAACGCGCACAAAACGATGCAAAAGAAACCATCTCGAAATTCGTTAGTGGCGGAACAGTGGGTCACTTTTGCCCCACCTTGGAGGCCCATTTTGACCCACTTCCGATGGCGCACAAAACGTGGGAATAGGCGCACAAAACGGCACAAAACGCGCACAAAACGATGCAAAAGAAACCATCTCGAAATTCATTGGTGGCGGAACAGTGGGTCACTTTTGCCCCACCTTGGAGGCCCATTTTGACCCAGTTCCGATGGCGCACAAAACGTGGAAATAGGCGCACAAAACGGCACAAAACACGCACAAAACGATGTGATGGGAATGACCTCAAAATTCGTTGGTGGCGGAACAGCATTATCTTGTTCCGCCATATTTGGAGGCCCGTTTTGACCCACTTCCGGTGGCGCACAAAGCGTGGGAATAGGCGCACAAAACGGCACAAAACGCGCACAAAACGATGCAAAAAAACCATCTCGAAATTCATTGGTGGCGCAACATTGGGTCACTTTTGCCCCACCTTGGAAGCCCATTTTGACCCACTTCCGATGGCGCACAAAACGTGGGAATAGGCGCACAAAACGGCACAAATTCCGCACAAAACGATGCAAAAGAAACCATCTCGAAATTCGTTAGTGGCGGAACAGTGGGTCACTTTTGCCCCACCTTGGAGGCCCATTTTGACCCACTTCCGATGGCGCACAAAACGTGGGAGTAGGCGCACAAAACGGCACAAAACGTGCACAAAACGATGCAAAAGAAACCATCTCGAAATTCATTGGTGGCGGAACAGTGGGTCACTTTTGCCCCACCTTGGAGGCCCATTTTGACCCACTTCCAATGGCGTACAAAACGTGGGAATAGGCGCACAAAACGGCACAAAACGCGCACAAAACGATGCAAAAGAAACCATCTCGAAATTCGTTAGTGGCGGAACAATGGGTCACTTTTGCCCCACCTTGGAGGCCCATTTTGACCCACTTCCGATGGCGCACAAAACGTGGAAATAGGCGCACAAAACGGCACAAAACACGCACAAAACGATGTGATGGGAATGACCTCAAAATTCGTTGGTGGCGGAACAGCATTAACTTGTTCCGCCATATTTGGAGGCCTGTTTTGACCCACTTCCGGTGGCGCACAAAACGTAGGAATAGGCGCACAAATCGGCACAAAACGCGCACAAAACGATGCAAAAGAAACCATCTCGAAATTCGTTAGTGGCGGAACAGTGGGTCACTTTTGCCCCACCTTGGAGGCCCATTTTGACCCACTTCCGATGGCGCACAAAACGTGGAAATAGGCGCACAAAACGGCACAAAACACGCACAAAACGATGTGATGGGAATGACCTCAAAATTCGTTGGTGGCGGTTCAGCATTAACTTGTTCCGCCATATTTGGAGGCCCGTTTTGACCCACTTCCGGTGGCGCACAAAACGTGGGAATAGGCGCACAAATCGGCACAAAACGCGCACAAAACGATGCAAAAGAAACTATCTTGAAATTCATTGGTGGCGGAACAAGTTAATGACGCCGCAAGGACCACAAGGCGTGGACTCGTGAGCAGTGCATACACGTAATGTGGTCCGATGAATCGATCATCACCTTGTTTCCAACAACCGGTCGTTACGTATGAAGAACACCGTCGCAGGTCTATGATACAGACTGTCTGCTCCCAACTGTAAAACATGGGGGTTGTTCTGTTACAGTATGGGCAGTGGTATCGTGGTTTCCCGCAGGTCCTCTCATAGCTCTGCATGGAATGATGAATGCTAAAGCGTATGAGGCCATTTTGGGAGACCAGGTTCTACCCATGTCCTAAATATTGTTCCCTGATGCTGATGGCATCTACCAAGATGATTTGGCTCCCTGTCACGCTGCAAAAATGGTGAAATCATGGAGGAGCATGACCAGGAGCTATCACTCCTCTGCTGGGTCCCACAATCACCAGATCTTAGCATCATTGTGACATTGTGGTCTGAGTTAAAAAGTCGTGGTCGGTCTCATTACCCTCCACCAGCATCCCTTAAGGAAGTGGAGCATGTTTTGAGGAACAATGGTACAAAATTCCACACACCACAATTCAGGAGCTGTATACGTTCATTCCACGTCCCATCCAAGCTGTTTTGAACGCAAAAGAAGGCCCCACACCATACTAGGCATGATTTTCACACTTCTGCAAACGTTTTAGATTTTTTTGCCCAACCCCTGTAGTTACAAATGGCTACTTTATTGGTTGATGCAAAAAGAGATGTAATAGGACTTATAGTACTACTTGGCTTTCAAGACACACAGCCTGTGAGTCTTTAGAGGAGCTAACTACAGAAAACCATACATTTTTGAATCACTATAATATATATATATATAATTACATAAAATTATATAATTAGGAGTAAAAACAGACATCATTGGTGCATCAATTTATGTAGCAACCGAGCAAGGAGTATGGAGAGACAGCTCACAGTCCATAAGTTTATATGAAAAAAAAACAGCATGAATACTGTACCGTACGTCAAGACAGTGACATAACATGACAGGTTGGAGCCTTTGAAAGCAGAAGATTTAGTAGTACCTGCCGAACATCATGGGAACAAAGTACCGAAGAATAGATATTTACTGTTTCATTTGAAATTTTCATTATAACAGTTTTTTTTAGTAAAAAAAAATACATAAAAAAATGTGTGTAGCTATGTGTGCCTGATCATCACCGCCAAATTGCAAAGTCAAATGAAATGACTTTTGGTATATAGTTAGGCCTTAATCCAAACTCGGATGCTATCATATTACTTTCATTATAATAATATCTTAAGAGTTAGTTGGGATTGGAAAGCAAATGAGTATCTCACAAGCCATTAAACTTACGAAGCTGAAATTTAGTATATTAACTCTCTATTGAAAATGAACACAACGTATCATAGCATTTTTAAAAATAATTCTTTATGAGCGGGGGGCACTTTCTATATATGCAAAATTGGTAGTGGGATTGTTTGTAAAAAATTATTGAAAATGATCGATATTAGTTAAGTAACAAATTCACAAACAAAATGAGAAACAGAAACCATGCGCTTTCTACTATAATAATTGCTGAACCTTATGTTTATTATATGGAGCGCTTAGTGCCCAGGGTAATCAAGCAATAAAATTGTGAGGAGAATACATAAAATTTGTAAGGTACGCTTAATTACACGGAAATTTTAAGTTTGGACTGTACGTTGGTCTACTTACCTTGATTTGGGACTTTCAAATTTCATGCGTTTTTCCACTGAAAAGTATCGATAATTCAACAAGGAAATAATTATACCATGATAATTTAACAGAAATTCATCGAAATTTGGCCCATGACAAACACTTTACCATTTTATATCGTAAAGGTCAGATCCACCGTTATTCTAACAGACCGGTGTTTGAGCCAGTGATCGTAAAAATTCAAACTCCTAATAATTAGAATTTCACAACCTGGTTTTATTATTACAAGTATAAACTCTTTAGTGAGTAGAGAAGAGGCTGAGTATCATGTGTCAGAGTTGATAACGATGTGTTTTGGTAGGTGCTGGGTCGGAACGAGTCGGTGGGTAGTGGGCCAGAGTAGGTCATTGTGGGTGGTGGGTCAGAGTGGGTCACGGTTGGATGAGGATCATGGTGGGTCATGGTCTGTGGTAGGTTAATTTTTCATTGACTCACGCCATCACTGCCTCAGATAGGTGAGTGCTCGCGGTCCTGTTTTCAATGCCCGGTAAGATCCTTTGAAATCATATATGACCTAGATGTATCCGTGTTCGCGTCCGTGTCGTTCAAAGTTACTGGAAATAGCTTAAAACGAGTATTACTAACAAGGAAGGTCCATAAACCGTGAGAGTTGAATTTTGATGAAAATTAGTGACAAGATTCAGTTCGAGATGCTAAGTAACGTAGTAATAGTTACACGATACGCAAATGCTTCGTTGAGCTGCTACACCGACGCCATCTTGAAACCCAATAGGCAATGTCCAAGAATACCCTTTTGGCATAAAAATGAAAAAGCTTTTGGTAGATCTCACTTCAACATTGTAAACCGGGATAGGGCCTCTATATGTGGGAGTACTTCCAGTGCATGATCGACATCTTGAAAGGTGCCATATTGAATCCCAGTCAAATATGATAAATGGCAAGGGGGTCATGTGGGGTATCAAGTAGCACTGGAATTTACCCATGAAACCAGTTCCGTAGCCAATGCTTACATATCTGTTTTCAGTTCAGAGTTAAGAGCTCTCTCACCCACAGGAACATATAAACACTGTGTAAGTTAAATTTGTGTTATGAAACACGGTCATGCGAGCAGATGCAGGGCTTTAACTAATGCAGTAGTAGTCACTTGATCTACAATAGCCACTATATCAATAAGATCTTGAGCCTAGTGAGAGAAATCATTAATTAAATTGAAATGCCTGTACTGAAAAATGGAATAGCAGCACTGTAACAAATTATAAGCACTTAAATGTTGTAATATAAGTTAGGTGCAACGGCACATATGATTTTACAAGGATATGTCTTGAAGGTATTAGAAATTAATAGACAAATTATCAGAAAAATAATATAAACTGGTGCACATAAGCAAATATTAAACTTAGGGCTGTTCCGATCAGAGATGTTCACCTTCGCAAGGGTGGCCCTCTCGAGGGCATCCTCACCCTCAAGTTCCCTCGCCCACAGTGACGCGAGGGCGAGGACAAGTTTTGGCCGCGAGGCCGAGGGTGCGCAAGGGCGAGGACAAGCTTCGATGGCGAGGGTGAGGGTGCGCGAGGGCGAGGAAAAGCTTCGACGAACAGGGCGAGGGTGCGCGAGTGCGAGGACAAGTTTCGGCAGCGAGGGCGAGGACAGGCTTTGATGGCGAGGGTGAGGGTGCGCGAGGGCGAGGAAAAGCTTCGACGAAGAGGGCGAGGGTGCGCGAGGGCGAGGACAAGTTTCGGCAGCGAGGGTGAGGATGCGCGAGGGCGAGGACAAGCTTCGATGGCGGGGGTGAGGGTGCGCGAGGACGAGGAAAAGCTTCGACGAATAAGGCGAGGGTGAACGAGGGTGAGGGCCAAGTGTTACTGCGGGAGCGAGGGTGCACGATGGCTAGAGACAACTTCCTTCAGGAGAACGAGGGTACGCGAGGGAAGAGGACAAGCTTCCTTAAAAGCAACTGTATCGGAGTTTGCTGTTTGACCTCTTTTGGAGAGAGGCAAAATTTAAAATATCATCTGCCATGTCCCCTAGATGAAAAGTTAGTGTCATATAGCAAGGTTATACATTAATCGTATTTTTCCTTTCAATTAATTGCAGTAGACAATTTCTCGTGTGTACGTACATAACTATTAAAAATAATAATGCAAATAAGAATAATATTTGATTTTCCCCATGAAAGTTTCCGGGTAGAAATAGCGCTACATTAAGAAGTAAGTGTGCCTCATTGTTGCCCTCCCTGTGCTGGAGACGTTTTAGATAAGAAGTGTCATGTTTAAAGAAGACACACAGACAGTCACTAACGTCATTCAGTAGTAAATGACAAGGGCGCTGATATCTGAACAAATACAATCAATGAGAGAACCATCAGAATGCAGTAGATCAGATGGAAAAAGACTTGATGGAATGACTTTGGTTCATAGATGGCCATTTTGCTCTGGACTCTCTCGGACTCGGGTTCATTTTTTTCAACTGGGCTCTCACTCATTTATTCCTTTGGGAATCGTGCTTGGGCTCACTTCCCTCAGTTGGACTCGCGCTGACTTATTTCATTGGTGCTCGGGGTAGCGCTTAATTATTGAACCCGAGAACGGTTGAGCGCGAATGCCGAGCTAGCGAGCGTTGGGCTCGTGAGTTTGGATGCCCATGAAATGGGCTGATTAATAGCATACATCCTCCTCCAATGTCCACCACTGATGAAGTTGTTACAATTAATCGGAATTTCTAACTTTTCATAGTTTTGTGACAGCCCAAACTATTATCTGAATCGATATTTGTTAAAATAATGTCAGTGACTATTGTATCGATTTTCATTGTTTCTGCTTTCATAATCTACGTGGGCAGAGCTATAATTTAGTTACAAAATAAATAATATGTTTTTTTCTTGTCCTTAAATAGAAATATCTGACACGTTAATACTGAAATTTTGTTAAAAGAGCTGCTTTAACAAAATAAATTTAATAAGTTCCACAAGACATAAGTTGTTTATGCAGCCGAAATTTGCAACTGTTGACTGATTGCCGTTTAGCGTCCTCTTTCGTCGGCGAGGCTATATGAGAAATGGACCTATAGGTTTAACGCGGAATTCAATCCACTGTCGTTCAATATTCTCCCACTCGGAATTGTCCCCAGGACTCCATGCACCAAAGGTTCGCGTGCAAGCCAGTGAGATAGGGTTTGTATGTTGTGTTGTTCAATGATTTTTATTAGGAATAAAATACGTTACAGGATGATATACTGACTGTAAATATTATAGTGCAAGTATTGAACGATTGTGTGGTAAAAGGAGAAATATAAATTTGGACAAATTAAAAAAAAAAGCCTGAAAAAAACTGTAGGATATATGAAACATATAAAACTTAGGAAAAGGCACTTCTGCAAAACGAGCAGGATTTTGTTGTGGGTAAACAGTTTAATCATATTATTATTAATTTCGCACAAATGTGCACAACATCACACAAATGTGCCGACAGTTACCCCCCCCCCCTCTTTTGAAATGACCCATTAATGTCACTATATAGTTTCATTTGGAAATATAAAGTTTTTGTATGTATTAAGGTTCATAGAATGAAAATGGTGCCATAAAATATTTGCCGTTCCGTGAGTACGTATTAGTTGTCTTCCCGTGCAGTTAAGAAAGCTACAGGAGTTGCGTTTTAATTGCCACGAAAAATGGCTCAAAAATTAACCTATCCGAGTGCACTTTCATATTCATTTCTTCTTACAAGGGCTCGATATTTTAGTCAGCCGCTTTGGAACTAATTGAGATAACATTTCGCAGAAAAAGAAGTCCTTCATAAGCAGTGTTTCTTTCAGAAACAATGTTCTGGGGGGGGGCACACTTAGTATCCCGGGGCGGCACTGCAGGTACTATTCTATTCATTATTATATTATAGACGTATTATTTTGGTCTCCTTCGGGGGGACGCTCTCAGAGCTTCGGGGGGCAGTATCCCCCCCAAAAAAAACATGTCTGGAAGAAACACTCTTTACAACTTATTCTGTAATTGCACAAAAATCGACAGTTCCTGAAATGTCTTTTCTTCTTTCTAATAGTAAGGAATATTTGATTTGATTTTTTAATATCCCTTCAGGTTTTAGGATTGTTTGGGATAAGTGGAGTGTGGAGTGATTATAAGTATTGTTGAAATGAAATGAAATGAAATCTTTAAATTTAACGTCCCATGGTTATGCCGGTTAGGCTAAAGGAGACGGTGATAATAAGAAATTAGTGAAATGGTGGAATGAATAAAGTGGGAGGAAACGGGAGAACCCCGAGAAAACCTACGAGCACGGCGTTTGTCCACCACAAAGTCCACACGGCGCGAGCTGGGATCGAACCAGGGACCCCAAGCACCGGAGGTGAATTACTGAGCCACCGCGCCCCCTTAAATATTGTTGAGTTTTGATATATTCCAAGAAAGTGAAAACTGCACCTAATGGCAATAAACATGTTTCGGGAAGGTGCAAAAGTATTTCTTTAAATGTCCAACTGAGAGAAACAAGAGAGAGGAAAAATATTGCAAAACTAGAAATTACCATTTTCACGTCAGCAAATTTGCAGTGCAACGTAATCTCCGTACTCTTTTTAGTAGAGGCAAATAATGGACAGTACTAACGATGACAGAACATTTATGATAATTAGGTAAGTATTAAGATGGTATCTTAGATGCTGACAAATTACATTTCTTTTCAAATGTTTCCTTTATAGTATTAACCATTGGTAAATGTCCTCTGTGTTGTATTATTATTGTTTGGTTTCTCACACCCTTCATCAGCCAATTCACATGAAACGAGACTTACAAGTTAACGTGGTATCTAAGCTACATGACCAAGCGGGGGATCAAACTCCGGTCTCCCGCACCACTTAGCCACGAGGGAGGTAGTTAGGCTGTATTATGTGTAATTTAATATATCCATATTTAAAAACGTTCTGTGTTTAGAAGGAAAAAAATGTAACTAACAGGTGAACAGAATAATTTTTTTTCAAAGTGTAAAAAAATAAAACTGTTGGGTGTCACACTATTCTTTGTTCGTGGAATTTTCCAATGACTCGTTTGCGTTTAGAGGTACTTGTTTGTGTCGCTTCCCAACTCAGGTAGAAATATCTTAAGGCGGGCTATACACTACGAGATCAATGCTAGGAAATATCTTAGGATTTATCTTTAAAAAATGTTATGACATATCTTGTAGGAAATCCTACCCTTTTTCTGCCATACACGTGAAAAGTTTTCCTGTCTGACCGAATGACGTTTATCAACATTCTGAAATAGTTCTATTTAATAAAGTACAAAGTTGAAGAATTACTATGCTAACCATACTGCACATCCCACTGATATTAATAAATGGCACTATATTGTTATATGGGATACCTCTAAAAAAATGTCAGAAGGGTGCTGGTATACTTTTGGCGCACCATATTTACAAATAAAATTTAGAAGATTTACAAATACAATTTAATACTTTGCATGAAAAGACATATTTATAAGGTTCAAATTTCTGCAAACAACATAATTAAATACAAAGTAATACAGGCGTATTTTATGTTCACAATTGTAGGGTTACTACTGTAAGATCATTATAAATGTTTTAACGACGGATAAAATAGGTTAGAGACAATGTTTAGCAGAAAGGGTCCAGCTAATTTTTCTACGAAATGTTACAATTTCGGTAGTTTCTATTTACATTAGTTTAGTTTAGGCTGGTTCAGGTTAGTTACGGTTATGTTACGTTAGAGTTTATTAGTATATGGCTCCAGCTAATTTTCAAAAAGTAATAGAATTTCGCTTACTTCTATTGATATTAGGTTAGTTTAAGTTTGTTAATTTCACTAGGTTAGATTTGGTTAGGTTGTTTTAGGTCTAAGTACTTGCATCTTCCATTTGGTAAACCTGCACGATCAGAAGATACCTCATCAGATGTGTTTTCACTTGTTTTGTTTTCACCTTCTCTCACCTGATGTCGCTTAAATCGAAATCTTACGAATTTTCTTTCCGAAATAGAGCGTGCTCTAAACAAGAGAAATCTCATAGGATCGTTCAGAACACATGAAATGACATGCGATCTGATGCCATACACGTTGAGATTTTGACTCTAGGACAAATCGTAAGAGATTTTCTAGGACCTATCCTATAGTATATAGCGCGCCTAATAGTAGCTAGCAGGGATTTCCAGAGGTTTATGCCTTTGTCGGAAATATTTTTAGCGATCTGATTCACATCTCTGCAATTCATTCCTCAATAGTGAGACTGAGACTACCAAATGTGTCACTTTGAGGATAATTCAATTCCTAGAATTTGCCAAGACCAAAGAATTCTGTGAATACAAGTGCTTCGTTTAAAAGTGCGTCCAAGCGTAAAATCATGTGATGCTTGTTTGAATACAGAAATTTCAACAATTAGATATTCATTTGATAAGAAAGCTCGTTCTTATTTTGTTGGATGGAAACAGATACCGCACCCCCAGAATAATAGTGTCGTAACTCCAAAAACTCGATTTTTGAGATTTTCACATTATTAGGCTTATGCTGTGATGTTTCAACAGTGATAGAGTGTACTAAGTCATACTCCTAATATAGGGGGAAGGGGAGACGAAACTACAGTTTTACATTAATAGAAATGTTCTATAGAACTCAGTGAAATACTGTCGTAAACCTGTTACGACAGTCTTTTTCCCCATCTAGTTCAAGTTTCAGATTACAATTCTAGAATAATACTGTCGTAAAACACTTTCCTTCCGAAAAGAGATCGGCTTTCGTTTTGTGTTCTTTTACATCAAATAGGCCGATAATTGTTAGAACAAAGCTTTAAGGGTGAAACACCTTCTTACTTTACTCACTAGAAGCAAAACGCTCTCTATAACAAACTGCAGGAGTAATCTAGTCTCATAAACTTACTGTAGTCCTTTGGTAAAGGAGGCTGCAAGATGAGTCGTGTTCCTTATGATACAAGAGCAACGAGAATATTATAATTAGCATTAAAGGCAAAATCAATGGATGAAGAGGTAAGAATTCTTCTGCTAAAACACTGAATATTCAACGCAACTTGATATAGGTGTCATACGTGGAGAGAATGATTATAATCTCCATGTAACTAACAACTCTGATTTTGTTAGGGCATTCTGACTGTTTGGACATGTGATGGGTTTTGTCCATTTTAGGGTGAAGTAAAGAGTACTCTCCTCAGACGATTGCTAGCTTTACGAATGGCGACTCCACCTCTAATCTGCATTAACATTTGTGCAAACTTACAAAGAAACTGGAACAATTGAGACAGAAATGAAATGAAATCTTTAGTTTAACATCGCATGGTTGTGAAAGCAAAGTGCTAATGGAGACGGATGAAATTACAAGTGAATGATGATTAAAGAAATGATGGAATGAGAAAGTGGGAGGAAACGGGAGAACCCCGAGAAAACTCACGAACACGATGTCGTCCACCACGAACTTACGTAGGGATCGAACTTCGACCCTTTGAACCAGAAGTAAAGGCTCTACCACTGAGCGCCGTACACCCTAATTGAGTCAGAGACTCTGCAAGTACTATTCCTGTTCCAATTGTTCCACAGTTCGTTTGTGAGCTTGTACAGCTGTTAATGTATATTATAGTTGAAGGCTTTATTTCTAAAGCTAGCAATCTTCTGAGAGCGTAATTTTACGTCATCCTAAAATTTGTTAATTTTTGGGTGTTTTGGCCATTTTAGATAAAATGAGGATTTGCCATGTATGGGATATGATCTGGAGCCAAAATTTATATCTAGTTCCTGTTCTCATTTTCATTTCGTTAGTGAATTATCCTGGTATAGTGTTTCTTTCAATTGCTTTTTTGTTGTTATTACGGAATGTCTTATAATGTGCATCAATCATTATATTTCTCAACTGTTGGGTAGATTGTGTTAAAAGAACATTTAATCTTCGTAGGGACAGTCCTTTTAGATAGAAATCGAAATGTGCGTTTGGAAGAAACACTTTCCAGTCTTACAATGTAGCATCTATAGTGACACTTAGCAGTGGTTCTCCCTTTTTTCAGCTTTCATCAGCATTAACACCTCTGGGCAGTGATTGTGATGATAGTGATGTTGATAAGACCTGGAAACCTAACCCTGAGGACTCTTCAGAGTGTAGCTTACAAGAGGAAAATGAGAAGACAAGAACATACGCACGCTTGGAGCCAGTTCCAGACAATTGTGATACAATCAATGTAACTCCAGGCAAAGTATCCAGCAAACAATCAAGTAATTTCGAAATCAAAAAGGTGACTGATGAAAGTGTGAACAGAAAGGAGAACAATATAGAAGTTGTTGCAGAACCAGGAACAAGCAAAGAAGATGGGAATATCAACTCTGAAGCTAGTGTTACTCAAATTGAGAAACAGCGTACGAGAAAGAGGCAGAAAAATATTAGCGAGTGGAAAGTGAACGTAAGAAAAAGAAAGAGAAACATTGGACTAAGCTACGTAACACAAACTGGAAAAAACGTTGAAGAACGTAAAGTAAAATTGCCTTGTAGTGACAGATGTCGTCTCAGATGTAATAACAAGATTAACGAAAATGTTCGGATCTCAATTCATAGTGCTTTCTGGAAAATCGGTGAAATAAACAGACAGCGTGAATTTCTAATTAACAGCATGACTGAGGTTTGCCCTCCTTATCAAAAAAAGAAAGAAGGCAGTTCCAGATCATCAAATTTTGCTTACTATTTAAAGACAGACAATAATACCAAGATACGAGTGTGCAAAACAATGTTTATTAATACTTTGGGTATTAGTGAAAGATATGTGTATACCGCTCAGAAGAAGAAAGGGAAATTTGATATTCTGGACCTAAGAGGAAAACATGGGAAACATCACAGAGTAGACGACAGTGTAAAGTATGACATTCAAGAACATATCAATACCTTTCCGAAAATAGAATCTCATTACTTGAGAAATCAGACACAAGGGGAATATCTGGAAGGTAACTTATCTATTTCAGAAATGTATAGACTGTATAAAGAGAAATGTATAAGAGAAGGTAAACCTTTCGCCAAAAAGCACGTTTACGAAACAATTTTCAACACAGAATTTAATCTTAGCTTTTACAAACCGAAGAAAGATCAATGTAATATTTGTGAATCTTGGAAAAATATTCCCGAAGAAGAAAGAACAGCAGACCTGGAAGAAGCATATGCTCAACACCAAAGAAACAAAGAACTATCACGGGAGATGAAAGTTAAGGATACTTCTTCTAATGACAGAGCTGCAGTGTATTGTTTTGATCTTCAATCAGTACTACCAACGCCATGTGGGGACGTGTCACATTTCTATTATGCAAGGAAATTATTAGTTTATAACTTCACTAATTACTGCACTAAAGACAAAAGACGATTTTGTTACGTGTGGAATGAAACTCTTGGAAAAAGAGGGGCAAATGAGATTGGTAGTTGTTTGTACAGCTTCTTAAAGCTAAATAGTGGACAGGACATAATATTTTACAGTGACAATTGTATTGGACAAAATAAAAATAGGCATTTGGCATCCATGTTTCTGTTCGCTGTTGATACACTTGATATTCCTTCAATCACTCACAAATTCCTCACTACAGGCCATACACAGAATGAAGGGGATAGCATGCATTCTTGTATAGAAGAACAGAAGAAGAGAATTCTTAGAAGTGATCCAATATAAGTTCCTAGTCAATGGGTTTCTGTAATCAAGTTAAGTAAGAAGAGTGGAACCCCCTACTTGGTCAAAGAAATGGATATGACCTTAAAGACCTATCGTCTCAAATTGGTAACAATTTCTCTGTGAATGAAGATGGTGAGAAAGTACATTGGGAAGACATTAAAATTCTGAGAGTCGAGAAGGCAGCAAAAAATTGTATCATGTACAAAACTGAATATGATGATCAAAAATACAAACTTATTCGAGTTAGACGTGATTGGCGCGACACAACAAAGTCTCAACCTCAATTACGACTTGCTTACAAAGATGGAGATCTTGCTATATCCCACAGCAAGAAGACAGACTTGTTAACACTGTGTAAAAACAACCTAATCCCTAAACAATACCACAGATTCTATGAGGGGTTGAAATCTACAGAATGAAAACTAAATCAGTGAAATTCTACAACGATTAGAGAATCACTTTGAAGATTGTGTCATTTAATTACAAAGAAAAATATGTTTCTCTGTACGAATAAAACTGTCGCAACTCACAAGGCAAGTAAAAATCACCGTGAAAATGTAATTTGTAATACACAAATACGCATTTATTTTCTCAAGCTATTTTCAACAAAGTATGTACTAATACATATGTTTAAATAAAGTTATGGTTTTAAATAGAAACAAAAATATTAAGGATTATTTCAATGTAAAAACTGTTTTTTGCCTCTCCTGTAAAATCAACTTTTTTGAGTTACGACACTACTATTCTGGGGGTGCGATACGTTGATCATAAGCCACAAAGCAATGAAGGAAAAGAAGGGTTATATTTAACTATGTGAAGCTGTCATACATAACAGAGTAAACCTTCGAAGAGGTCTCGCGTTCAATTCTGACTATGATTTTTTTCCCTAGTCCTACCAGTTTACCATTTTTTTTATGTACATCCGTCTTTTCAATTTCCATCTCATCCCGTTCTATTCTGAGAAGTGCAGCCAATGAGTTATTAATTGGATGGCACCAACACGGCATACAACGGCAAATTTTACAAACAGGCTGACAGATTGGGTTTATCTATTTAGAAATAGATCTTAATATTAAACCAGTTGAGAATGCTCGAATAGCATTGCCAGAAAAACTTGAATTAATTTTTTCGAAATTTATATGAAATTGTATATTAAATGTATTTGATTAAATTCAATAGATAATAAGATATATATAA
Organism: Thermobia domestica; assembly: GCF_964235325.1. Taxonomy (NCBI): domain Eukaryota; kingdom Metazoa; phylum Arthropoda; class Insecta; order Zygentoma; family Lepismatidae; genus Thermobia; species Thermobia domestica. The sequence goes on along the minus strand of NC_137457.1, from coordinate 206,891,368 downwards.
TTATATTAATATAAATTATAATCTTAATAAAGTAATTAGAAAAATATCATACAAATTGTAGGCAATTAATTAAATGAAAAATATGAAAAATATGTAGTTATTTAAATTATTAACTAACTAACTAACTCTATGGCCTATGGAACCCGGAGGTTCAGTGCCGCGTTCACAAAAGCTCTCCACTGACTTCTATCCTTAGCTAATTGCATCCAGTTTCTACTTTGTATTCCTATCTCTGCGAGATCCATCTTAATATTTTCCTCCCATCTGCGCCTAGGTCTTCCTAATGGTCGTTTTCCTATGGGTCTACCAGTCAAGACTTTGAAAGCGTTTCTACTTTCTTCCATTCTAGCTACATGACCTGCCCACCTAAGCCTCCTAGACTTGACGACCCTAACAATGTTGGGTAAACAGTATAAACTATGTAGTTCTTTGTTATGAAGCTTCCGCCATTCCCCATTCTCGTTCCTCTTGGGTCCGAATATTCTTCTCAGGATCCTGTTCTCAAATACTTTCAGTCTATGTTCTTCCCTCAGAGTAAGCGACCATGTTTCACAACCATACAGAACAACAGGCTTGATTATCGTTTTCTATATTTTAAGCTTCAAATTCCTCGACAGAATTCGCGACGACAAGAGATTTTGAACCGAATAGTAACACGAATTCCCTGCTTTTAGTCGACATTTAATTTCTTCGTGAATATGATTTTCGTCTGTTAATATTGATCCTAAATATTTGAAAGTATCCACTTTATCAAAAGCATTATTTAATATTTTAACGCCTCCACAATTTGCCGTATTACGGTCCCGACGCACTTCCATGTATTTAGTTTTCTCTGCATTTACTTCTAAACCCATGTCCCTGCAAGCGTTTAATAAGATCTCTGCATTTAAATTATTTAAAAGTTTAAATTGAAATAACTAATGACGCAATAATTTTTCGATCAATAACTAATATTGGTATTAAAGTGACGCTAAAAATGCCTCACTTCTTTTAGATATTTTTTGATGCTCCATCGAATAGGGGGCTCAAAATTGAAAAATTCGCAAATAACACACACACCAGGGGCGATCGGGGCAGTCTCCCCGCAGAACAGGAAACTTTCTTATTTTACATATATGAATAAAACCCATCCCAGAGTTTAGAGCCCTTAAAAGTAGCAGTATGACACCCCCCCCCAGAAGTCGGTCCTGGATCCGCCCCTGACACAAACACACACACAGCCAGAGAGAAAGACATATAGAATTCAATAACGAACTTTTTAAATGAATTAAATGTAGACACCGTAAATTGATAACACTTAGTGTAATCCACTTCATCAAAGTCAGTTATTAGTTGATAGATAATTTTAATTGATCTTAAATTAGGATTATCTTATAAATCACTACTGTTAATGGTTTAATTGAATTGTCAATTTTGTAAATAAAATCTCATTCTAAGATAATTACGTTAAGTGTAGATCGCAACTATCTAGGCCAGCTCACAAACTGTTTTTAATTGAAATCCTATCCGTTTTCCAAGTACCCAGTTACAAAACTATTAAGTCAATACTGAAAACTAAAAACGAAGATATTTATTGCAATTAAACGATTAACACGATTGGTATTATTGGACGGGAGCACGTTGGCTCAGTGCTACAGCCAATCTCTGGTTTCAGGGGTCACTCGTTCGATCCCAGGCCAAGTGAGTTCGTGGAGGACGATAGCGTATACTTGGGTTTTCTCGGGATTTTCCCGTTTCCTCCCGTTTTCTCATTCCACCTATTCTTTCATCATCATTCACTTGCAATTCCATCAGTCTCCTTTAGCCATCGATGGCATAACCGTTGGATGTTAAACTAAAGATTTATTTTTTTAAATTTTATTTTATTTATTTATTTATTTATATATTTTTTAAGATTGGTATCTTTGAAAGCGTTTTTAATATAGTGTAAGAATATGCAGCGCACAGTCTTGAAAAGGGAGACTATTTTGGGCGTCCAATAGGCTTCTTTCTGTGATCTGTTACCCTTCATTATCGACGTTTTTATTATTATTTTTTTCGCTAAATAGAATATTAAAATAGAATGATTTGGTTCTATATCTCAAGTTTTAAAGCTCCCTGACAACTGATATTTAGTCAGTAAAGCATAGGAAAACTTAGAAATAAAGAAGCAAAACTACCTGAAGTATTCGGCTATGGTTCATCCAATCATGGGCGTCGTACGTCGTAACGAGGGGCTTGGGTGGTCGCGTTCCTCCCAGATTTTCGTCACACGTATGTAAGCAAAATAAAAGCATATATTAAGGGGTGTAGTCGAGAGTATACGAAGGTGTATTGCTCAATCTTAGTCATTTACGCATACTTTCTGCTTCAAGGCGTGTAGTACTATATTCAAAACTAGCATATATAACCTTTGAAATTTTTCAGACTAGCGTATACTCTGTGAAAATTTTAAGACTATGGTGTACGCCGTGTGAAATTTTAGGACTTGAGCAGGAAGTTTTTGATAGTCTATTATTGCAACACAGCCCCTGCCCGCTGCAGCCCCTAAATGAAATGAAATGAAATCTGTGAGTTTTACGTCCCACGGTTATGCCGGTTAGGCTAAAGGAGACGGTGATTATGAGAAATGAATGAAATGGTGGAATGAAGAAAGTGGGAGGAAACGGGAGAACCCCGAGAAAACCCACGCACACGGTGTTTGTCCACCACAAAGTTCACTTGGTGGGAGCAGGGTTTGAACCCGGTACCCCATGCACCAGAGGTGAACGCTCTACCACTGAGCCACCGCGGCCCCTGCAGCCCCTAGTTATTCCCCTCTATTTTCTAAACATTTTCTACATATTTTACATCCCTGGAGTTGGTGGCCCCGCATCGTGAAGGTTGTGGGGACATTATCTAAGACTTTGGTCAAGTGACCTTGGACCTGTCAAGTGACCTTACATTTACATAGATTACTATTGAGATAAGTGGGTAAAACTGCATTCAGGTTTACACCTATAATTTCATGATTCTTAGTGTTCATTCTCCCGAAGGGGAACTTTCGAAGATGTCCTCAATTCTAACTATAGAGAAACGTTCTCACACAACAGAATAAACATAATTTCAAACCGTTCATGATCTATATTTAGAAAAAAATAGCACTCTACTAACGTAATTTGCTGTTTTGGAAAATATAAGTTTTACTTATGAATATCTGGGAATCAGTCGATCTGTCTGTATTCTGACGTATTAGAGTTAATGTCCCTTTATAATTCATCACCGATGCCGATGCTAAATGGTACGTGAATCTATAGTTTATGGTAGGATCCGAACCACCATAATGCGTTCAAACTTCACTCAAGGGAATCGAACCTGAGACTTGCTGCAAAGCAGACATGCTTGCTAGACACTATACTTTCTTCGTATATCTTTTTTGTATAACTTTCTTTGTATATTTCAATATCATTAACTTTCAGTAAACACCGGTAATCGACCTATAACCAGAGTCGAACTCTAAGAGGGAGTTATTAAAAATGTTTAATTATCCTAATTTTTATGTAAATATATCACTTTAGAATATTAGCGTTTAAATACTCCTCTCCCCCATACAACCATTACACACGCTAATACTATGTAACAAGCAGTAACGACTACATATTATCAGGTGCAACATTTAATCAATCAACATATAACATATAAAGCTTATAAAATTTTAATTAGTCAGCTGGATTACATCTTATGAAAAAAGTTGAATAATTTCCACCTTATATGTTAGTTGTTTGACGTAACGTAAGCATGAAGGTAAGCTTAGATCTTTGTTCGAAATTCACATTGAAATGATATTCGCAAAGAATCTTCAGTGGGCTGAATCTCTTTCGTTCCAGGTTGGCTACAAGACTACGATAATCGTAGGACGTAAAAATGAAGATTTTATTCCCCAGTCAGAATTTTTAAACTATCCTATCTCTTCAAGTCAATAATTGTCTGTTTTGCATTATTACTTTTCAACCACAGAGCAAAATAATTCAGTCACTCTACTCCTGTTTTAATGATGTATGGCAGCGTGTAACAAATTGTAGCGAGGTCCTGGGCAAGAAAAGTTTGTGATCGCCCTTTCAGTTTTTAATTGCTAATTATAATAAAATTTCTGGAAATCAATTAATCTACACGTTTAATTATTTGTGCTAAAGAAAATAAAGGTTTGTTCTCTTACTTTCCTGTTCCACCATTTCTTTCATCATCATTCACTTGCAATTTCATCCATCTCCTTTAGCAGTTACATAACTCTGGGGCGCTAAACTAAAGATTTCATCTTTTCTTTCATTACTACAATCTTAAAGTTTGCACGACATTATTAATTGTTGAATTGGTGGATTTATAAAAGTCAGTGCTAAATCATTTTAGGCTCGATAATCTTTCCAAGGCCCCTGGAGGCGCTAAGCTCTGAGCGTACCATTTAGGGAGGAACGGTGGCTCAGCGATAGAGAAATTACCTTTGTTCGAAGGGTCGCATGTTCGATTCCCGTCCAAGTAAGTTCGTGGTGGAGGACATCGTGTTCGTGGGTTTTCTGGGGATTCTCCAGTTTCCTACCACATTCTCATTCAACTATTTCTTTCATCATTCACTTCTGGCTCCTATAGCATTTAGCTTGCATAATCGTGGGATCTTAAACTAAAGATTTCATTTTTCATTTGCCTTTACGTATTTGTAGTGTAAGGAATCCTTGAGACAACGTTTGAAAGAAATCATTTCATAATTGTGGGAATTACTGAAAATAAACTTTCCAACAATGATAGCTGCCAAAAATGAACCAAGACCAAAGTGATAAAGTGCACAAATTGGCGCCTAGGGTAGTTTCTTAAGACAAAGTTTCATATTTATGGCAATTATTGAAAAAAATTAAAAAATTAAACATTGTTAAGGTAGGACAAATGTATCTCTATTAGTGGTGAATATTAACAATATTTGAGCATCGAAATTAACCTTACAAGCACAATGACACATTTCAGTTTATATTTTAAAATACCAATTAACTTAGATTCACATTCAAATCAATGAAGTCATTCATGTTATAGGTTAGAGTGGGTATATATTTCCGAGTGATAATGCAACAATAGCGTTCTGAAGTATTTTATTTGTTTGCTGACGGAGTTTCAAAAGTAAGCTCTTTAAATCTTTCCCTTTGAATTTGTTCAAATTCCTCAGTTACGCTACATACATCAGGGATGGCCAACGTGTTGACTGTCAAATTCTGACAGATAGTCCGCGGCAGTCACTCTACCGCCACTCATCAAACCTTGATTTCACCCTCACCCTCATGACAGCCGCCCTTGTGTGGCTGAATACTTATGCTTGCATCGTAGTTAAAGGAACATTTTGAAGTAAAGGCATTGGATACTGTTGATAAATGATGTAAGCGTCACTATCGACCGAGATCTCCATTGTAACAGTTGTTCCATTTTAGGTGTTCCACAGTAAGTTATACGATGATATGTTTAGTTTCCTTTCTTTAGGACGTATGTCAAGCAAGGGCGGATCCAGGACGGACTTCTGGTGGGGGTGGTGGGTTGTATTACTGCTACTTAGAGCTACTTTTAAGAGCTCCAAATTCTGGGATGCGTTTTATTTGTATATATAAAATAAAGAAGTTTCCTCTTCTGGGGAGAGCGATCGCCCCGATCGCCCCCCTGGATCCACCACTGACAATAAGGAAATAATTCAACAAATAGGTTGAATAATTGATGCTCTGATCCTCACGAAGGAGGCCCTCTCGAGGCCTCCTCACCCCCAATTACCCTCGCCCTCAATGATATGAGGGCGAGGGTGCACGAGAGCGAAGAAAAGTTTTGAGCACGAAGGCGAGGGCGAGCGAGGATAATGGACAACTCCTATCGCGAGGGCAAGGACAAGTTTCGACAGCGAGGGTGAGGGCGCGCGAGGGCGATGGACAATTCCATTCGCGAGGGCGAGGGTGAACGAGGGCGAGGGTGAACGAGGGCGAGGGCCAACTGCTACTGCGAGGGCGAGGGTGAGTGAGGTCGAAGTAAAATGAACATCTACGGTTCCGATAATCGAGTAATCGATAACAATTCGATAAAATTTCAAAACCGCTTTATCGATAAAGAATTTTAATTTTATCGAATTATCGAACTTTCGAGACTCCCGAAATGTTTGAGACTCTCGAAATGTTCGAGACTCTCCAAATGATCAAGACTCCCGAAATGTTCGGGACTCTCGAAGTGTTCGAGGCACTCGAAATATAAGAAACATTAGATAACTTCGAGACACTTGAACTCTTCGAGAATCTCGAATTGTTTGAAAGCAGCAAATACAGAAATATATCAATGTGATCGCATTTTTCGAGTCGCTTGAATATTTAGAAAAGTTCGGGATTATCGGAGTGTTCGAAAGAAAAGATGTATTCGAGGTTATCATAGTTGTATATAATATGTATTACATAAATGCAGAGTGTTTATTTTAAAATTTCCCTCCTTAGTAATGTAGTGAAGGAAAAGTTTCCCCCCACAGATCTCTAGAAAGTTTAAGCAGTATGTCAGAAGAGGGAAAGAGGAAGAGAAAACATGCATCACCCGAATGGAATTGGAATCCAAGACACCATTAGTCTACTAATAGTCACTTTGCCGATTGCGCCAATAACTGGGCAGGCAGAAAAATAATTTTACATATGATTTCGACAAACATAACTTTGCAATAACTTATCAGATGAAAAAAGTTATTTGACTAGTTTGGCTGCAAGAAGATATCATTGGAGAGGTGAAGGAACCGAACTGTTCATCACTACTTTTGATAATACACGAAACTTCGATAATACTCGAAATGTCGATAATACCCGAAACTTCGATAGTACTCGAAATGTTGATAATACCCGAAACTTCGATAATACTCGAAATGTCGATAATACCCGAAACTTCGATAATACTCGACATTTCGATAATACCCGCAACTTCGATAATACTCGAAATTTCGATAATACCCGAAACTTCGATAATTTCAAATACTCGAACGGTTTCGAGTAACCGATGACAACTCGATAAATTTTCACTCCCGAATGTTCGATAGGTCTTCAGGCTTATCGAACACCCCTAATTAAACTACTGACCTTTGCTCTTCAGTTGTAATGATGGAGATCCATAACGAAGTGATTAGCACACAGCATCATGGAGCAGTATAAACACTTAACAAATGCACTTGCGTCAGAATCTTCATAACCACATACACTATTTTCTACTTGCAACATAGTCTCCAGAGCATTTGTAAATGGACCAACTATTGCTCTGGTGACGCACCCACATTTTTGCATGCATATGCAAGCATGTCCTTTAGGACTGGCGCACAAAATTGACGATACACAATAGAATTCATTTTCATTATGAAAATTCTGTCATATAACTTGTTCGGTGTACCAGAAACAATGAATTTATGTCGAAAATAATTCTCAAGTCTCCGAATTACTAGTTAATATTGCCCAAAAAGGTATACATCAAGAGGCTGAATAATAGGGCGGAACGAAAAATCACTTTTTTATATATCGAAGACGCAATAGTACGGAAAAGTTGTCAATTTATATTGATAAAATACTGTAAAAATTTCGTTTCTGAAATCGAATATCTTCCGGTGGCGAATTGCCAAAATTTTTTTGTGTCTTTGTAGGGTATGCAAACCAGCCGTACACATCACTTTTTTTGTGTTTCTAGAATAAATGAAGAAATTATTACCTATATTTCTTAATGTAAGCAGTCTATAAAATTGAAGAAATAATTTCTAGATGACTTAGGCAGATTTGGAACCATAAAATAGCCCATTTTAGCAAAACAAAATATTGCATATCATATACTTTACTTGTAGTTTCTTATAAGGTTCTAGCGTTAAATTATTTGGTCTAGGAATTAATTCGTGCGGGTGGACAAGAGATGGCGCAGCGAACGGAGCGTCCCACAGTTCCGTGTATCCACACATGTGTTGCAAACCCCTGTCATCGCGTATCGTTCGTAGTATAGGGCAGTGGATTAAAGCGTCAACAACACCAGTTTGTAGTTAAGTGAACATGGCGCAATTTGTGCCTGATAAAGTGTTTTTGCGGGGTGTCCTGCTGCATTACTTTAACATGCAGAAAAGTGCGACTGAAAGTCATCGTATTTTGGTGGAAGTGTATGGTGACCATGCTCTAGCTGAGCGAACGTGTCAAAAGTGGTTTGCACGGTTTAGAAGTGGTGATTTCGGCTTGGCAGACCAAGAGCGAGCTGGACAGCCAAAAAAATTTCAAGACGAAGAATTGACAGCATTGCTCGAGCAGGATTCGTGTCAAACGCAGGAACAACTTGCAGCAGCATTAGGCGTTGATCAAACAACAGTCTCCAAACGCTTGAAAGCCATGGGAATGATTCAAAAGATGTCACATTGGGTTCCACATGAATTGAAAGACAGAGACGTTGAAAGACGAAAAACCATTTGCGAATTGCTGCTTCAACGACAGAGCAGAAAGGGGTTTCTGCATCGAATTATTACGGGTGATGAGAAGTGGATCCATTACGAGAACCCTAAACGAAAAAAGGCCTGGGTGAAACCAGGTGAACCAGGTCCATCACAACCAAAACGAGATATTCACTGTGCAAAGGTTATGCTGTGCATATGGTGGGATATGAAAGGTGTGGTGTACTATGAGCTGCTGCAACCGGGTGAAACTATGAATGGAGAACGTTATCGACGACAATTAATGCGTTTGAAGCAAGCTCTGGCCAGAACACGACCAGAATGGGAGAACAGACATGATAACGCTCGCCCACATGTCGCAAAACCGGTCAAAACCTATTTAGAAAATGTCGGATGGGAAGTTTTACCCCACCCGCCGTATTCACCAGACGTTGCTCCTTCGGACTTTCTACTTGTTCGATTGCATGAACAACGATTTGATTGGACAGCGATTTACTTCTTCAGAAGATATCGAAACATGGGTCTCTGACTGGATCGCTTCCAAGGATGAGGACTTCTTTCGCCACGGAATCCGTACATTGCCTGACAGATGGGCGAAAGTGGTGGCTAGCGATGGACAATATTTTTCTTAAGGTATTTATGTATTTTGTATTTGTACTACAGCTTCAATGTGTGCGTACCAACCGAACGAATTAATTCCTAGACCAAATAATATGCCGATAAATGTGTTCATTGTTCATTATAATTTTTCCTTCAACACTCGTTTTCCTTTTAAAAATTCTCGTACTGCTTTATAGAGTTTAACTTCCTACCCTGAATAAGAATTCAATTTGGACTAGTCCAATTGATAGTAGCAGTCAGGGGCTGCTAAATATGCGATTCGAACTGGCATTGGTCGCTGGAAGTGTGACGTCACGTGGAAGAGAGGAAATCGCGTCTTCTGCTTTTAGCATATACTTTTTGTATACTACGAGCAAATTCTAACTTCATTTGATTGTTGAAACTGCATAGAGACAAAAATATTACTAATTCTAACACTACAAATACGCAGGGTAAATTGCTATATTTTAATAAATTTATATTAATGTTATCATCCACTCATTATTGTTGTTTTATGAATATTGATAGGAAATGTTAGTGATAATTCTAATTGCAGCCCTCAGAAGTCACAGAACCCGGAATGCATTGTTTTTTCCTTGCACTGTGTTTCTTCATTGTTTGGGCTTTATTTATTTATTTATTTTTTTATTTTTTTTATTTTTTTTTTTTTTTTAGGTTGAGATTGCTCAAATAAATGTTCTTGCTTTTACGTGTTTCTACTATATTTTGGGTTTAGTTCGCGGAAAATGTGCCGGAACAAAATGCGTAAGCGCGAGTGCCAGGAGGCTAATAACTACAACTCTCATTAAAGGATCTGAGCCAGAACCTGAGTAAGCACGAGCCTGAATGAAGGATGTGAGCTCAAGGAAAAATGAGTACAAGCCCTACTAACGCCAGTGAGCTCGAGTCCCACTGGATGATGAAGTCTGAGCCCAAGTAAACGCTTGCCCGAAAGAGATCAGAGAGCACTAGCTCCAAGGAACCTACTGCTCGAACCAGGGGCCCCAAGCACCGGAGGTGAACGCTCTACCACTGAGCCACCGCGCCTCCGCCCCCAATGAAATTAGTGAGCACGAGCTCCCAGTCCCAGCAGTCAAGTGAGTGATCAGGGCCGGATTTAGGGCGGTGCACCGGTGGACGTTCACCCCTTTGTTGTAAATATACATTATCTAAAATGAGAAGCTAGCAGTGAAAATACCAACACATTCCGGAACTTTCTGCCATTATTTTTCCGTTTGGGGCTTAAGAGAAAGCAGAGCGTTGCAAAAGCAATACATTAAGTCGATTTTCTGAAAGTTAAAGGAAAAGGATTCACCAAGCAAAACAATATAACATTTGTCAAGTAGGACAGAAAACATGTGACCTTCTTTAAAATAACCGCCCACGTTCTATGTATCAGCGTTGACCAGCGTAAAAAATATTGTCATGTGTCACATTGAAGAGTTTCAGTGTGATTGGTTAGTTTGGTAATTATTGGTGCACCCCCGCTCAGAAAATCCTAGATCCCACCCTCAGTGTGATCCTTATTGGAGAATGAGTCCTAGCCCAAGTGAGCACGAGCCTCAACGGAAATAAGAACGCGAGCCCCATTGAAGGTAACGAACACGAATCCATAAGCTGCACATTTAACCATTTTAAACGTTAAAGTGAATATTTAAATAAGAATAAACGCAATGAACACTACATGTTGGCATACGGAAAACCTAGTTTTGAGCGAGCATTACTGGTGGAAAAGAGAGCAGCCAATCAGGTTTGTCTCGATTATTATTATTATTATTATTATTATTATTATTATTATTATTTTGCTTCACCGAGTTATGGGGACAAAATGGGCAAATCCTCTTTTCTAACATTTTTGCTCGTCCTACAGGATCTGCATCCATGACTCTAGTTATTTAAATTTCTTTCAAGTTCTTCAACTTCATATGTTTGAAAAATAAATTATTTTCTCAACCTTTTACTTCTATTCGTTCTTAACAATTCCATGTCAATTCGATATATGCAGAGAAGAAATTGCATGAGGGCGGAACTTTTTTCTTACAGGTAGCTTATGAAGTTCGTGTTGTAAGTCTGTCTCATAATCTTTCGGTAAGAAATGAATAGAATAAATATTAGCATAGTTTACATCGATTCTGTCTGTCGTTATACCAACATTTTAGGAAAGGGGTGCTATGTTATACACCTTTCTCAATTCGAACATTGAGCAACAACAAAGTTATTTTTATTCATTTTTGTCTCAATAATTACCCATTCTTTATAAATTTCACGCATCGACACCGCTTACTGTATTCTCTACAATGTGTTTGTTTCGTGCTCTCTTCCACGTGACGTCACGTCGCGCAAGAATTCTGGGTATTTTTTTCTCTCGATAGCAGAAAATGTACTACCTATAATACTTTATATACATTGAGTAGCAGTATTAAAAAAAAAACCGTTAGTATTCGATAACTTTGTTCGAGTGTGGAAGACGATCTTTTCAAGGTAATTTTGCGGTGTTAACATTGCGTTTTAGTGTTTACTTCGTTGTGCGTAGTTGGTACGTGTATAAACAGTTTGTTTTTGTACTGTAAATTAAACTTTATGTAATGTGTGTGAGATCTGTATTTTATATCAATATTGAAACTCTAACCATGCCGAATATAAGAACAAGAATAAGAACGACTCACCCCGTGCTTGGACATTCAGCTGAACTTTCAGGTGTGTAGTTGACCACAAAATTAGATGTATTGAAGCATTATTTTCAATTGGTAGAGTTGGAAAAGTGTGAGAAAGGGTATGATCGATTTGTAAAGAAGTTGTTGAGAGACGTTGCTCAATGTGTGAAATCTGTTTAGGGCAAAGCTTCCATCCCTACATTGTCGTTAGAACGTGTAGTTCAGTTTCTACTTGCTTTGCACGGAATGTATATAAGAAATTTGTTAAATCTGAGAAGAAAACGAAAGCTTCTGTTAGTTTCCAGAAAAAAATTGATATATTTAAACAAGATTACACGAAGTCTTTTGATATATGTTGCTGTAAATGTCATGAACTTTCCATGTGCTCATGTGAATTAAGAACGAAAATGCCTAGGAAGAAGTGGACATTTCTGCAAGAACAGAGAACAACTCGAGTAGCCAGAATAGAGTGAGTTGACTACGAGGAGACTTTAAAACTAATCATATGCACTAAACGTAAATCACGAGAGACCACCCGTCAACAGTCTTCTTATACATCACAAACGAGTACTTCTAGTGAACTCCAGACATCATCTTATGATGGCGATGAGTCAGGTGTTGTTGATTACTTTGCAAAACAATAGAATATTAGAGAAAAAAGAATCAAGCGGCAACGACATGTCCTTAGACTTCTCGGTATGCTGGCAGACCGATTTCGAACATCTGATCGTGCAACTGCTTTGATAGCAACTGCTACCTTGCAATCTTTTGTAATAATTGATCCACAAAATTCTGGCTAGATGATAGACTTCCCAAAAGTCCGGCGAGAAAGGGAAAATATAGGACAAAAGGAAGTGCTAATGGCCAAAGGAAAGGATCTTAGAGGTTTGTACTTTGATCGTCTTAAAGATCAAACTCTATGCAGAAAAGAGACTGGAGGTCGCTGGTTTTCAGCAAAGAGATACGCTACTTATAAAGAAGGAGCTAAACACTTGTTGTTAATGAGAACTTTTTCAAGGTACATACCACAAAAGGAGCGGCAATTGGTTCAAGAAGTGCGTAATCCAAAATAACTGTTATTTCGCATACCCGGAGAATATATTGCTTCCTATGGTTGACGAAGAAAGACTTCACGTCAGAAAAGAGGCATAGAGAAAGATAGTCAACGTAATGGGAAAAGCTAGGAATGAGAAGAGCAGATATTATAACAGTAGTATCAGTAGGAAGGCGAAACGAGGAAGACCAGCTAAAGAAAACAATGAGTCACATGTCAAAAAAATATATGCTACCAAAGCTCAATTTCAATGCAAACGATTACACAGACCTTATTAATTGGGAATCAATTGAAGTGAGGCATCCTTCAGCGTTGTCTTGTTTTCCAACAAAGAACTTGAAATTACAGTCATAAAAAGAGCTTGAAAATATTTCTGTCACATTACGAGTACAGAACTCTGCGTGAAACTTGTAACACAAGCACCTGCAGCAGTTTGTGGCAAAGATGGTTTTATCAGACTTAAACTAAAAATACCGAATTGTAAACACAAAAGTATTAACAAAGGCAAACCATGCTCTGCAAATAACCAAAGATCTAATTTTGAACATACGTGTATGGATAGTAGGGTGGGCATGGGAGGGACCTGATCGGTACCCACGTCCTCGTCGTGGGTCCTGGGTCATTTCGCTGAAACTAGCAGAGAGGTGCAGAAAAAATATGTATTTTGTATTAAGTAGATTGTTATTTTGATCAAATTGACTAGTGTGTGATCCAAATTGTACCTAAATCATGCAGAAAACGTTTCTTAAATTTTATATATTATTTAAGAAATGTAGCTTATACTTTTGTTCATTTACCGTATTAATTGTTCGCATTTTATGCACGAAACGAATGTTTCACTGGTCCAACAAATGCGTTCGTACCGAACGTCACACGCCTGCCCGCACCGAAATTGCTGTACTACTACCGTTTGTCATTCGGAGACAGACACCATACACCTCACTGCACACCCATGTTTCAATTATTGCCTGTAGGAGAACTCTCTAAATTCTGCGTGCTATGTCTTAATACCCTAAACAACAATAGTCTAAAGTCAAGAGAACTAATAAGTCTACTTTGTTAGTTTTTAATAGTACGGACTACAATATTGGGGAAATTCAGCATATTCCCATAGAGTATTTCAAACACAAAAAAGAGCCATATATATATATATATATATATATATATATATATATATATATATATATATATCACTTTGAGTGTTAAAGCACATGAATAAACAAATCTCAAAATGAATTTCTTGAGTTGTCAAGTACGTGATTTCAATAATAAATAAATCCTGGAAACACCTGCTACAATTAGTTATTTATCACAGCTTTGATATGAAAACTAGTCTTGCCCTTATTATAAGCTAGTGTTTTATCGTTCAAGGTGGAAAGATGCAGATATTTAATTATTTAATATTGAAGGAAAAAGCAAGAAGAGGCTCTTTTTATGGATTGCAACTTGATATTGAATCTTATAACAATCTTTATTGCAACTCTTCTTAGCAGGTGTGTATGTATTCTTTTATCACTAATAGCAGAACAGACACAAGAAAAAGTGAATTCTAAGTTTCCAGGTGTATATTCTGAGAATCCCAAAGTAAAGTCCAGGTAGGAAAACTTTTCTCCATGAGCTATTCGAAAATGCCCTGAAACAAGGAGATGCGTTGTCGCCATTATTATTTAACTTTGTTTTGGAATACGCTATAAGGAAAATCAAACATAGCAACCAGGGCCTATAGTTGAACGGTATTCACCAGGTTATGACATATGCTGATGATGTAAATTTAATAGGGGATGATAGGAGAACAATAGAAGGAAATGCAGAGATCTTATTAAACGCTTGCAGGGACATGGGTTTAGAAGTAAATGCATGGAAGTGCTTCGGGACCGGAATACAGCAAATTATGGATGCGTTAAAATATTAAATAATACTTTTGATAAAGTGGCTAGTTTCAAATATCTAGCATCAATATTAACAGACGAAAATCATATTCACGGAAAAATTAAATGTCGACTAAAAGCAGGGAATTCGTGTTACTATTCAGTTCAAAATCTCTTTTGTGTCGCGAATTCGGTCGAGGAATTTGAAGCTTAAAATATACAAAACGATAATCATGCCTGTTGTTCTGTATGGGTGCGAAACATGGTCACTTACTCTGAGGGAAGAACATAGACTGAAAGTATTTGAGAACAAGATCCTGAGACGAATATTCGGACTCAAGAGGAACGGGAATGAGGAATGGCGGAAACTTCATAACGAGAAACTATATAATTTATACGGTTTACCCAACATTGTTAGGGTCGTCAACTCTAGGATGCTTAGGTGGGCGGGTCACGTAGGTAGGAAGAAAGTAGAAACGCTTTCAAAGTCTTGACTGGAAGACCAATCGGAAAACGATCATTAGGAAGGCCTAGGCGCAGATGGGAGGACAATATTAAGATGGATCTCGCAGAGATTGGAATACAAAGTAGAAACTGGATGCAGTTAGCTAAGGATAGAAATCAGTGGAGAGCTTTTGTGAACGCAGCATTGAACCTCCGGGTTCCATAGGCCATAGAGTTAGTTAGTTATATTCTAAGAATAGGCTGTGAACTGATAATTTAAATCCCCTTCATTGTTCAATGCGTCAGCGATAAATCGATTTTGTTTAGGCAAACTGACAATAAATGCATTAAAGCATTTTAACTTCGTAATATGCACGGTAAATTATAGGTTGTCAAATATGAGTATTGGAAAGGAACGCAATATTCTGCAACAATGAGAGTCTTTGAGTAAGGTTTCAAGATTGGAGAAGGAAACACAATATAATGGACCATCTAAAATTGCCTCAAATAGATTTTTGGTTTGATTTAGTTCAACGTCCCACACTTATGCCCGCTACGCTAAAGGAGACCTGGACCTACTGATTATAGTGGAATTATATATATATATATATATATATATATATATATATATATATATATATATATATATATATATATCTGAACAATCCGTTTGGTATTCTATGCTCTTCAGTACTATTAAATATGTGTTTCATCGACCACCAGTCTATTCCATCACACTTTGAAATAGATATAATTTATTACGGTGCTGCTATTCCATTTTTCAGTACAGGCATTTCAATTTAATTAATGATTTCTTTCACTAGGCTCAAGATCTTATTGGTGTAGTGGCTCTTGTGGATCAAATGACTACTACTGCATTAGTTAAAACCCTGCATCTGTTCGCACGACGATGTTTCATAACACAAATCTAACTCGAACAGTTTTTATATGTTCCTGTTGGTGAGAGAGCTCTTAACTCTGAACTTAAAACAGATATGTAAACATTTGGTTACCGAAGTCGATTCAGAAGTAAATTCCAGTGCTATTTGATACCCCACATGACCCCCTTGCCATTTATCATAATTGACCGGGATTCAATATGGCGCCTTTCAAGATGGCGATCATGCGCTGAAAGTACTCCCACATATAGATGCACTATCCCGGTTTACAATGTTGAAGTCAGATCTACCAAAAGCTTTTTCATTTTTATGCCAAAAGGGTATCCTTGGACATTGCCTATTGGAATTCAAGATGGCGTCGGTGTAGCAGGTCAACGAAGCATTTGCGCATCGTGTGACTATTACTACCTTACTTAGCATCTCGAACTGAATCTTGTCACTAATTTTCATCAAAATTCAACTCTCACGGTTTATGGACCTTCCTCGTAAGTACAATAAAGACGAGTTACGGAGAAACTTTCGGTGAATCAGAAAAGAAAGTGGTCTGAGGCTCTATATGTCTGTCTGTTTTTTAATTTTAATTTGAAGTCTCTCGTCTATAGTATTTTATCATGGCAGAAATCAGTGTGTTTTGTCGTTATCGTAAACATATGAAATTTACTCCATGAACGAGCGATTTTTTACTCTTTCTGAACAGAGCAGTCTTAGCGAAGTGGAATGAAGTACTCGTTTTGTGATTTAGGGGTCCTGGGTTCTATTCTCGCTGAGGTAAGTTATTTTATGAACTATAATATTCATACTTCTGATGTGTAATAAAATGAAAACTACTCAATTTCTTTCGTTCTAACAAGCTAGAGTGGAAACGGTTTTCTTCACAGTTGAAATACAAGCAAAATGACGTCACATGCCTGTCTACAACCTTGATTCGTACTGTGGTGGAAAACGTAACGTGTTTAACAGAAACAATTCATGAATACCACCATTAAAGGTTATACTTAGGGCCTAGTATGAGTAATAAATGTGTCTGAAACCATATTGTTTGCAAGCAATTATTCCGAACGTCTTCCACTATTACTTCTACTGGTAAAAATAATAATATTTTCGTTCGCCATTTCCAACACGTTCCATATATCCATTCAACCAAAATTTTTAAATAAAAACTATTCTTTTTTTATATTGGTATGTATATTGTGTTAAAATATCAATATAACGCATAGATAATCCAGAGTCTTTTAACCAAAGAAAGCGTAACGTGGTGAAGACAAATCCTACATAATTTCTGTTTAGGCATCCGAAGTCTCGATATTAATATTGTCCAGGAGACGACACCTTCTTTCTCAACTCTCGTTTCCGTTCGGACAGTAATCGCTCTTATCCTTTCTCTATCACTATCTCTTATCCTTTCTTTTTCTTTTCCTATCAACTTCAGTACGCTTATTTACATTGCAATAGGACGCAATATTGAGGTCTTAAATTTTCACTAACAGTAATAATAATATCAATATTAATAATAATAATAATAATAATAATAATAATAATAATAATAATAATAATAATAATAATAATAATGGTATTAAATTTTTAAAGTTGCCTTAAAATTAGGCAAAACGTACAGATAAAGCGGGATTTCGGGAGGGTTTCTGGACCTTCAGGACACACCTCTGCAACTACCACAATTTTAAACAAAAGCGTCATGTAGAAAGTATTCTGCTGTACGTTTTGAGGAAAATAACTGTAATAAAAAATACTTAATATCACTGAACAGTAAGGCATATATAATAAACTAACTTTTAGGATATGCAGAAATAATTATAAAAGCTTTGCTACAAAAATACCTACATTAACCATAATACATTCAGAGAGCTGCGAAATACAAAGTAACAAAATATTATACAAGATTCAGTCTACAAAGCAATTTTTACTTAAAGAATGGACATACACTATTTCGAGAATTCAGATAAAAAGAGAAAGGTTTACAATACTTTTCGTCTCGTCTCGATTTTCATCTCGAAAGCGAGACGATAATTTAAGTTAGCCTTGTCTAGTCTTGAATGTAAACTGTTAACACTTGTCTCAATTTTGTTAATTTTGTTTCAGAAAAGAGAGGAGAGATTCATGTTCTCGTGAGCAAGACTAAACAAAACCGAAATATTCTTGCCAAATGCTACATTTCTGGTTCTGAGCGAAAATAAGCTCCTACCATTTTATCTTCTATGAGATAATAATTATTGTTATTAGTTTATTATTATTATTATTATTATTATTATTATTATTATTATTATTATTATTGAAGATTTGATAGATCAAGTATTGAAACATCCGAATATTCAAATTTCAGAAGGAAATGAAACGTGTGTCATCGCCTATCAATTGCCACCAAAAATTCTAAAGTAAGAAAAGTACTGGTCGTTCATGGATCCGATTCGATTCGACTACCTTCAGATTACTGATTGAGCGCCTTAACCACTTAACTACCATTACTACGCAGCAATTGATTTGTCTTTAGTTTGTTTATGACTATAATACACGCGCATTATTTGATTCAAAATAAAGGAATTTTGTCTTTTGATTTTAAAAAATCTGTAATGTTGATAATTTAGTGAATTTAGTGATATAATGCCCTCCTAGTTAATTACATATTCCTGTGTTTTGCCAATCAATCCGACAATTAACAAGCTACTGTTTTGAGTGAACAGAAAATGATCTTTATTTGGATGAGCCGAAAGAAGTAACACTTTAGATGAGTGGTTACAGTTATAGTTTTCTAATTTGGCGGCCCAGTTTAATTCCCGCCTACTCTGTTTACCCTTTTTAAAATGTTTAATTTACAAGGCTGAGCTCCAGTTGGATGCTGCTAAATGAAATTTAGTGATGATGTAATCCTGAAAATAGTGGAAGGAAAATGAATGGAGAAAACGAGTTACAGAGTTAATTCTGTTAATGGTTCTACATTTGATATTATCCGTTAATTTCGTGCATTTTTAAATTGTTGTTTACTGACACTATAATTTCCTCTTTTTTTCATGTTTTTCAATGTGTAAATCTGTACAAATATTAAACAAATCACGAACCGTCAGTTATATTTGCAACATAGGGAGAAGTACGCTTAGTACGGGTAAGTTCTCCAACTCGTTTAATGCGCGGGAGACCCGGGTTCGATTCCCGGCGGGAGCTCATGTGGTTCGGATTCCACTTAATCAGTAGGTCCACGTCTCATATAGCCTCGCTGCTGAAAAGGGACTTAAACTCAAAATCAACTTAACTCCAACTCGTTTAAGTGTTATCGAATTTTGCATTTTTTATATTTACAAATAAATTACTGCTTAACAATACTTAGCATTTTCAAAAATTATTTAACGAATAATGAAATCAGACAAGTTCTTCTTTCAAAGTAACATTACGTATCAATCAGTGGCGCCAGAACCTAGGAGCTCAGGCACTGTTAGACCCCCAAAATTTTCATTAGGAGCTGGGTTCTTCCCCTGAATGATCAATCCATACTTTAATTGACTTGTAAGTAGGACTAATGTAATATTTTTAAACTCAGCGCAAGGGTTTGTGTTTATTTTAAAAAAATAAACCAATACATCTAAAGCAATCTATCCGTATATTATTTGATAGGCATATATGTATAGTCATTTGAAGTAAGTTAACTTGGTTATATAATATCTCATTCGAGTTAATTATAATACTATTTAAGTCTCTTGACTGTTATCTACTCATTGGCGCCTCTGGTGTCCGTATATATTTTTGTGGTATTGTGCTGTTTACTGTGAGTACAACTATCCAAAAAAAAAATCCCTTCTGTCATTTCGTCAGTCAGCGTATCTCCTCACCCCTGCACAAAAACACACTTTACTATTTGTTCTTTTAACAGGTATATCAACTTCATGCTGCTGTTCTAGATACTCTACCAGGCGTAATTAATCTTCGAGCAGGCGTTACTTGGGTTGCGTAACTCACGGACTTTGTAAATCAAAAATTTCTGTGCCCCACTGTATCCTTTCATATTACCCGGCGTTTTGCCGTGGATGAAAAATATGCGAGCAGGGTTGCTGTGCAAACAAAATCATGTGACACTTGTGTTGTGGTGGTTGCAACGGACAAAGGCAAAAAGTGTCTTCTATTCGACCTGTTAGAACAGACAGAAAAAAGGTCAGAGACACATCAGAGACACACAAATTATTTTCGTTACTCTGAAAACGGTATTGGCTAGGCCCCCGGCCCCGTGCTAGATCCGTCACTGCCAGAATCCCAAGTCAACACTAAACCACTGAGCCCAAGGTTGATCTGTAGCCATTATTATTATTATTATTATTATTATTATTATTATTATTATTATTATTATTATTATTATTATTATTATTATTATTATAGTATTCCGGATTTATTCTTTTGTTTTAAGCGTTCCGACTATTGATTCAAGTCTCTTTAAAGCACTGCTATATCCCTGCATTCAAAGGACTATTCAAGAAATTACAACCATAGAAGTGTTAAAGATAATTATAAAATATATGAAGTACGGTATATTTATCAAATATCACATCATGAATTCTCTCTTGCTTTGCGAAAGTACATAAAGGTATTATTTATAAATATGTAATAATGCTGAAATATTTGATAGTGTATATTTCAATTTGGGGGCACAACAAATATATAGAATTACAAGCTCATTTGTCCAGTGCTACCCGAACATTTGTTTCTCCCAATCTTCTATTAGATAAAAAAAAATATACTGATTTGGACTCTTTAATCAACGACCTATGGATTCGATACTTCGGTAGTATCGGTCGTTTTGGATTAATTTTGCATGTCATCTTTTCCCATATATTGTATGTAACAAGTTTGGTTAATATTACTTCAGGTGTCCTGGGTTAAAACATAACCACATACACAAACACACTCCACACCCACACATATACAGCATATACGTAAACCACACACATCCATATTATCGCAGCCACTCTCGACTCTTTCCTGGCAACATTTGCTTCCTCCCCCAACACCCATCCGGCAGTTTGCCGCGTACATGTAAAGAACTTCATTGCTTGTAATGTCCCGCTTGGCTATACATTAGGGTGGGCCGAAAACGGCCGAAAATTTTTTTTTTAGAAAATTAAAATTGAGTACCGTGCAAAAGTTGTGTAATGTTATATTATGTTTCCTCACCAAAACAGAGCCGGATTAAAAGATATTTAGCCGGGCCCCGGGGGCCCCAAAGAACGTCAATTTTGAAAAAAAAAAGTAGCCAGCAATGAAAATAATATTATAATATATTTTTAGAAAATTAAGATTGAGTACCGTGCAAAAGTTGTGTAATGTTATATTATGTTTCCTCACCAAAACAGAGCCGGATTAAAAGATATTTAGCCGGGCCCCGGGGGCCCGAAAGAACGGTAATTTTGAAAAAAAAAAGTAGCCAGCAATGAAAATATTATTAAAATATATTTTTAGAAAGTTAAGTTTCAGTATCGTGCAAAAGTTGTATAATGTTATATTATGTTTCCTCACCAAAACAGAGCCGGATTAAAAGATATTTAACCGGGCCCTGGGGGTCCCAAAGAACGTTAATTTTGAAAAAAAAAATAGTTGTGAATAGTGAAAATATTATTGAAATATATTTTTTTAGAAAGTTAAGTTTGAGTACCGTGCAAAATTTATAATGTCATGTTTCCTCACCAAAACAGAGCCGGATAAAAAGATATTTAACCGCGCCCCGGGAGCCCAAAAGAACGTTAATGCTGAAAAATATGGTTGTGAGTAGTGAAAATAGTATTGAAATATTTGTTTTCAGAAAATTAAGTTTGAGTACCGTGCAAAAGTTGTATAATGCTATGTTTCTTCCCCAAAACAGAGGCAGATAAAAATATTTCACCAGGCCCTGCGGGTCCGAAAAGTGTTATTTTTTTAAAAAAAAATATATACCATTATTTTAAGTATGTATAGAATATTGGTTAAGATTCCTAATACTTTAACTTGACCTCAGGATTTTAAATGTTCTGATCTGATGTGCAGCTCTTCGCCTGATTGGTTTTTAGTAGATATAATAGTACGGACACAAATACATAAGGTAAGGTTGAAAAATTGACCAACAAACACCAAACCAGCGCAGAGCTCACCACGTGGAGATGGCTACACAGCGAGTTCCTCCCACCCACCCTCCTCTTACTTAAACCTCCTTAGCGGAATCTTGGAACAAAATATTGAGATTTATGTCCGAAGCTTGATAGATACTTTCGTGCTTCCAGTTTTGCGCGAATATAACCGTCTCGTGCAACACTACCGCATACTTCTGAAGAAGATTCTGTTACTACCTTTAGACACTTCTCCAAAGCCTGCGTGTGGAAGAGGAACGTGACAAACTGAAACCTCCTCTTTTCCACAATCATTTCGGTTGGTTCTTCTATTGATACGTTAGCCGAAATTGGAGGTTTCGTTACTATTACTTCTGACCAATCGGTCAAATCGATGTAATCCGCATATTCTTCAGTGCTTTGCCTATTGCAATTGTCAATTAGAACTATAGTTTGGTATTTTCGGCCATCAAAATAGAGACCCTTAAAATTAGTAGCTTTACACTGTAGACGGTTTCTTTTTTCTTTTTCTTTTTCTTTTTTGCTAGTTTCGTACGGATTTTGTTTTTATCTACTACCTTGTCTTAGTTAGTTTTGTTCAGTAAATTCATATCTTCTAAAACAGCGGATACAATTTTAGCAGCCGACCTATTCGATATACCTGTTAAATCTTTTGCGGTACTCATTTGTTTAGGGCTCATTATTGTTTATTTAGGTTTACTTTAGATTTTATTCTCTAAACGATAGCTCCATGCGAACTCTTCATCGTGTGAATTCGGGGTGGAAGCGCTTAATGTATGTTCCAAGTACGGGATTGAGGCTAACGATTGTAACCCTCTTGTAATTGGAACCGCAGCATCATAATCGATCTGTGTGTCATGCTTTCTTTTGAGCCTATGGGTTTCTGCTTCATCTACATTGCAACTCGTCATTTGTTTCTGATTTCTCTGATCTAATATGAGCTCCTACTTCAAAAGCGGTATATAATTTGATTTTCCACACTTACAGGTTAATCTATCGCAGCATTTGCAAGAGAAAATATCACATAACTTCTGAGCACCGTTCTTAAATTTCTTTAATTTGGCTCTTAATGCAGGTATCTTGTTTCGTAATGGGGTTAATGATCGTTTTGCATTTTGAGTTGTAATTCAAAATCATATGCTTAATTCGAAGTCAAGACAATACAGGAAGAGAGGCTCGCAGCCATATTGTTTCTAGTTTATTTGAATTCAGCAATGTAAGCGCCGCCTTCGGAAAGCCAGCGTTATGTATTTTGCATCCAGATGCGAAAAAGTGATATTCTCTTAAAGTTTGAGAGTTCTGAGGTGGGCTCAACACAAAGGTTTTTCGTGTGTTAATATGGTAGTTATGAAAGTTAGTTAAGCTCTTAATAGTTATTTGCGTATATTGAAACCATGTATTTCATGTTTTATGTATTAATAGTATTGTCTGGTAAAATGTTATTATTACCTAAAACCATTTTATTTGAACAAAAAAATTAGGAACTTTAGGACCACGGGGGCCGGGTTAAATATTGTTTTAAAATCAACATATTTGACATGGCTTCATTTCGTACCAATGCACAACTTTTGATAACTACTCAATCCTGAATATCTGAAAAAAAATTTTTCGGCCCACCCTACTATACATGGCGATCTGCCGCACCGGATTCTAGCAGGGAGATCCGGCTGGTTTTGTTCGCCGGATAAATGGACGGCGACCGCCGTGCATATGTTAAAAACTCCATTGCTTGCAATGTCTTTCTACCCTGTCCGGCAATTCGCGGTCGCCGTACACTGCAGTTCGCCGGATAATGAGAAAGGGCTCTTACTGTTAAGGTATTGAATAAGAGTTAGGGAGGTACAACGTTCCTTAAGGGATTGCAGCACAAATTTCATGCAATTAATTTTACATTTACACCTCTTTTGTTATTCATTTACTTATTTCTCCTTTTATGTATTATAAACTAAAATTTAGTTACTTTTCTTTCACCTCCCACTCACTGATTTTTCATGCATAAGCTAGCTGTATTATTATAACTTCACTGGTTATCAAAAAGTTTTAGTTTTATAATACGTACCAGAAGAAAGAGGTTGATAAGAGTTGTATTATGCTGAAACATACATTCTTTACTTTGTCGTACTACGATAGGCTTGTAGACTGCAATGATCTATTAACTACTGAATTATTTTTTCAACTGTAAAATGTTATTATACAATAATGTAGAATAACAAATACAATTTATATATTTCATTTCAATAGCATTATGTTTAAAAATGAAAATTAAATATTACCAAATGTGTTTTATTTTTCGATGAAAATGCAAACGTTTTATGGTCGCACACCTTAAAGTTACAAACAAAGGTAATATAGTATATGAAGTAAATTGTTATTGCTCAAGGTTGAAATATTGAATTAATGAACCATACCGCTCTTAACTAAAGTGTATGATTATTTTAAAAATATCCAAGATCATTCTACATTGAACCTGATTATTGTTTATATTCAATTCGTGTTGCAATATTTTTTGCCTTCTATGTGTTTCTGACTGTTCGCGTTGTAGATTATTTAATTTTTCGCTAACGTTAAAACCATTCTTTTCTATTTTATCATGGACATACTTTACTTACCTAATGATTTACCGAAAATATGTTGTTATTGTATCTCTTACTATGAGGTCATTAAGTAAAACATTAAGATATCTGTGGTGGGAAGATATATGTCTATATAAATCATTCTCCACACGTAATATCCTGAAAGTTTGTTCTTTAAGAATAAAAAAAGTTTCCTGGAAAATTCCTAGTAGATACGAATGGTATTCTGTATACAACATTATCTGGTTGAAAAAGCATTATGCTTGTATCTTAGGTACGGCTTTACAAGTCAAAAACTTTCTGGAAATTTTGATGTATGTATGTCTATTGTGATGGGAGTAGCATGACTATTCTCATAGAATGTGTCAGAAGGCTATATCAAAACGGGAAGTGACATTTAGGATAGATTTTGCTATGCAAATGGAAGAATTTCATCACTTTGTGTTTTAACAAATATCAATTTACAAAGTCAACATTGTTATTCCTAAAATATTAAATATATATATGAAGGCTGTACCAACAATCCCTATCCATACACCAACTTTGTTACAAATGCAGATGCAGATACGAAAAAATGGTTGTCAATCTACAAAGTTGGAATTAATAAATCAGATATTTTATTTGGAAAACTTTAATATAATAAAGTATTATCTTTATATCCTGACCAGGAATTACACAGCTCTTCTCATCGTCACTACATGTTCACCAAAGTTTATACTTAGAAAACTTTTCGTATGTTCTTTCGTCATTTTTGCCACTTTTGCTTGCCAACACATGAATTTTGTTGACATTTTGCTTGCAATTTCTTTTAAAACATTTGACCCCAAAACGGCTTGTGGCTATTTAAAACAGATGGAGCTTGTTAGCTAATTTCTTATTAAATGACAAAGCTACATCAATTGTATAGCTGTGTGTAACTCCATGAAGAGACTACAAGACACCAATCTGTAGGTTTCTCTCTTCTGTGAGAGATTGTTGACAAATAAGATAATTCATGATTAAATTGACTTTAGTCACTGTTCCAAACATTTTCTTTATCCACACTCCCGTCTGTGACATATCTGTTTGCTTCCTCCATAAACCCTCGTACGAATACTTCTTGTATGTCCTTACTTGTGACGAACGTAGCAATATGCTAGAAGAAATGCCATATTCAGCCTTAAGATTGTTGATAAAAGTAATCAAATTTGTGCAACTGTCTAGGCGAACCTCTTCAGACACTTCTAGTGTCCATTTGTAAATGCCAGTAGTGAACAGCTGATCCCTATAGTGAACAGCAGAAATGCCAATAAACGCTCTCCCTATCAAACTGAGACATTACATAAATCTTTTTATAATTTTCAATTGTGACAGTCAGTTTCCCTCGAAACAATCTTAATCTCCCCTGTTGCTAAGTAGCATAGACCGCAAACGTCCAGAAAAGTGTAGCTAGCCCCCTATGATGAAAATGATCTGTTTAATAAATTTTTATAAATTCTATCCTATTTTGTGGTACAATTTATGGTGATTTTATACACTTTCTGGTGAATTTATGATAATTTTATAATGTTTTTGGTGATTTTTCATATTTCTAGTGATTTAATTATAATTTTTACAGTATTTGGTGATTTCTCATATTTCTAGTGAATTTTTGGCGTTATCATCCAACAAAAAATTATTGTAAAATATTTTTGGTAATATATTTGATATTTAAGTTGGAAACACTTGATGGAAACACATAAATGATTGAGAAAACAAAGTTAACTTATCATCCTTCCTAAGACTGTAAAGAAACTTGTTCCGTCCCTTTTCTTGTCCTTCCCTGAAGCGGTGAAGAGCAGGTGAATGAACTTCAAGAAACTACCTGCAAAGGGTGGGAAGAAGGAGACACAGGTGCATGAAAGAATGCTAGGAATTCCTTTGTTCAAGGAGTAGAGCTGGGACAAACTTTGCATTCTTTGTTATGCAAATTAGGGTCGGTTTGACAATAGGTCTATTGTTAAGAGGAATGTTGTTTATCCTTGAATGTTCACGCACGCAGGTGGGAACAATGGATGCCGCAGATGTTTGTATATGTAATAAATTAGGGTCATTGACATGGCGGCTTCCTTTATCCTTTGTTGATAGAGAAGTGGTTGGAGTGACTACGTGACTTAATGCATGTACGCAGGAGGAAATTGTTTAGGGAGCGCAGCTGCATGTTAATTTTTTTATTCAGGACAGGAATGTCGTTGGAATGACTACGTGACTGGATACACGTACGCAAGGGCTGAATGTTTTGATAGGTGAAAATTTTGATAGTAAGGTGGAAAGGTAAAATATTTAAATCATTGTAGGGAGTGAGCGATTCCCTCTTTAAAGCTAGTTGGGTCTTTGTTGTGTGGCAGTATTGGTTATTGATATTTTTATTGATAGGTAGATAAAATATTCATATTATGTCTAGAGAACATAATGATAGAATAGAGGATGAAAATCTAATCAATTATGTTAATTTGTATTAATTTATGTTTAAATTTGCATGAATTATAAGCAGTTTTTGGTTCTTAGGAGATAGAAGAATATAGCCTGGTAAGAGGTAGTTATTTCTAATCTAACTTGTTTGAGCTTTGAGGCAGGAGGTGAAGCTTGTTAACTTGTATAGAAATACTTCAGCAAATAAAAAACCAGACTTGGAGAATGCATTTACTACTTTTTATTCCAACCCAAAACTTGTAGGAACCAATAATAAAAGGAAAGAGGAGGGACTAGGGAAGAACGAAGAACGAATGAAAATTTGATTTCCATTGCTTGGAAGAGGTTCTTTACGGCTTAAATATCCCTTTCTAATTGTCCTGTACCCTGTCAACCAGGTTGTTTTATGATCCTGCCACCCGAGGTTAAGAAAAATCGACCCTTCTTTACCTGAGTTTATATTTATTGCAGGGTGCAATAAACCTGTTACCTGCGTTTAGGTTTAAGAGGGGTGCAATAAAATCTTAACCTGACCAGAGTCTTCATTCTTTGCAGCCAAACAAGATTTCTTTAAAATATTTTGGCATAAATTAGATTAATGAATTAAATATCCATGAATATTAATTAGTTCGTATGGAAAGGGTTAGAAAGAATGATTTTTTCGTATTTAGCGTTTATTTAGTGGTATATTATGATATGTATCGTATGGACTAGTATATATTCTACACACATACCCAGATATTGTGGGAGGAAATGGACACAACTCTAAGAAAAGAATCTTATGCATTTATACGGTCTTTTCACTGTGTTATTTACTAATGTTCTTATTTTTACTGTACCTTATCGTTATGATTTACCAACGTGGTCATGTGTTAATGAAGAAGTGAAACAAGCAAAGCTCTACAAGCTTTCCAAACATTTCAGAAATGTCAGTGTAGTTGATCTAAGTAAGATTGGCAAAAGGTTTCATCTACGCATGGATTTCATCTTAACGCATTAGGTAAGATGTATGTAAGTAATGAAATAGTAAATGTTGCATGTAGAGTGCAATCAAATGTGTGCAAGAGTAGAATAGTAATGGAGTGGCATGAACAGGGAAACTTGTAGATGAACCTGTCTCCATTGTCATGCCAGAGCCAGTCTCACTATGGAGCCAGGTTAAACATTCTACCCTTGTACAACCTCTTGAATGTAATTTGCATGACTTTGCAAATAATGTAAAAAGCACCTGTACAGAACACAATAATTCAAAGCTTTTGCTGTTTCATATTAATATTCAATCCATAAGAAATAAGTTATCAGAACTAGATATATTTTTAAATGGTTTTCCGTGTCATACTCTGTATAAATGAACACTGGCTACTAAATGAAGAAACTAGTATGTATGTACCTACTAATTATAAATTAGCTGCCATCTATTGTAGAAAGACAATGATTCGTGGGGGAGTTGCGATCTATCTAAGACTAGGTACAGTAGTGGAATATAAAATACTCGACACAAGTATGTTTTGTATAGAAGGGGTAATTAAACTAACTGGTATCATATTCAGCAATATTAAGCTAATAGTTATCTCAATTTACCGCATCCCTGACTCTGATCTAAATGTGTTTCCGATGCAGTGGGAAAAACTTACGAGTTCGATCGAAAGGTATAAGGATTACAAAGTTGTGTATATGGGTGACATAAACGTTAATGTCAAAATTGACAATTTAAGTACAAGGTCAGTAAATAATACTCTTAGATCCTTAGGGTATTACCACGCAAACGACCAACCTACAAGAAAAGAAGCGTGTCTTGATAATGTCATAACGAATGTAAATAAAATTAACATATCCTGTGGCACTATAGAACCATCTTTGTCAGATCACTGTGGTCTCTGGCTCATAATGTCCAAAATTGATAGGGGTGAATCGATTACGAATGAAATAAGTTATAGATCTTTAGGCAATAAAAACATTTTTATGTTAAGGTCTGCTTTAAGTGAAGTTAACTTAGGCGAAAGATACTAGGATGTAATGACGTATCAGCTGCCTGGAATAGTTTTGTAATTATAATTAATAAGTGGGTTAACTATTGTTGTCCAAGAATATTTAGAAAAGTTAATTATGGTAAAAAACAAAATAAGAATCCACTAAATTGGTACACTCCAAACCTAGCTAAACTAAGGGAAACCATTATTAATCTACATTATAGGGCTAAGAATGGTGATGTGAAAGATAAAGAGAGATACCTTAGTTAAAAGAGAATCTACAGGAAAGAATTACGCCAAGCAAAAATTAAGGCTAATGATGCTTTCATATCAAATGCTAGCAACAAATGTAAAGCTGCTTGGTCTGTAATAAAAAACGAAATAAGTAGTGGAACTGTAAATGAACCAGTGGGTATTACGCCTGACGAATTCAACAATTTCTTTGTAAATAACGCAAAACATGTAAGTAATAATGTCAGTGGTGATAAAGACCCAGCTATGCTAAATATGAGACAATCGGTGTCAGTGGTGTTTAACTGGACACAAGTTAGTATGGACGAAATATTAAAAATTGTGTTGAATATGAAAAACTCTTACTCCGAAGATTTCTATGGTATATCTACTGTAATACTGAAGCATATAATTGACATTATTCTCCATCCTTTAACGTACCTTGTAAACTGGACTTTTTGTGAAGGAATATTTCCTGATTGTCTCAAAATTAATATTACTGTGCCTGTATATAAAAAAGGTGACAAAACAGACCCTAATAATTATAGATCGATCTCGCTAGTGCCATTTTTTTCTAAAATTATTGAACATTGCATTAAAGCCCAACTGTCTTTATATTTTGAACAAAATTTCTTAATTAATAATGCACAATTTGGATTTAGATCTGGACTTTCCACTATCAAAGCTGTAGAGTCTGTCGTCTCAGAAATAATTAATGGATTTGAATCTTGCTCCTATACTTGTGCCTCTCTTCTTGACTTAAGTAAAGCCTTCGATTCGGTACCACATGATATTTTAGTTACTAAATTGCAGTCTTATGGAATAATAGGAATCGAACTTAGACTGCTAAAATCATACCTCAACAATCGTCGTCAAATCGTTAAAATTAAAAATACAAGATCTAATGAACTTGAAATTCTAACTGGTGTACCTCAAGGTTCGGTTTTGGGGCCTTTTCTCTTTATTATTTATATCAATGACTTGCCAAATTACTTACCGTGTAAATCTGTCCTTTATGCTGAAGACACCACTCTAATAACAAATGATAAAAGTTTAAAGGTCCTGCAGCGTAAAAATATGGAAGCTGTAAAGATGTCTTCTTCATGGTTTCAATCCAATGATCTAGTTTTAAATAATTCCAAAACAGAAATATTCTATTTCTACCTGAACAATCTTACCTACAACTTAAATAGCTCCGAATCAGTTAAGCTATTAGGAATACGTTTGGATGACAAACTAAATTGGATAGCGCACACACAAGAATTATGTAAAAAGCTTACTAGGGTTCTGTATCTGTTGAGGAAGCTTAGAAGAAGTGTGGCACATGAACTAATGATAACATCATACTACGCTTTCTTTCATACCCAATTACTATATGGGAATTTATTGTGGAGTAACTCTACTGGAGCTCATTCTATTTTCAAATGGCAAAAGAGAGCGGTTAGGTGTATTGAAGGTTTACGAGACACAGTATCCTGTAGGGAACTGTTTAAAAAATATCGAATCATGACTGTACCATCTATATACGTTTACAACTGTTTAATGTTCGTAAAAGAGAACCCTGATTTGTTTACTGGACGTGGAAATATACATGAATATAATACTAGGTCTAAGTTTAGCATTGACACTCCACATGTTAGATTATGTAAGACACAACAAAGTTACAAGTATAATGGTATAAGATTATTTAATTTGCTCCCTCAAACTACGCATGTAATGAATTTGGCAGATTTCAGAAGATATATTAAAATACGCTTATAAACTACTGCCTATATAGTTTGAAAGAGTTTGAGGAGTCCATGATGATTAACTCCTAGCATAAGTTAGTGTAATAGTAATATGTATATTGTATTACTGAATATTGTAATATTCATTGTTATTGTCACTATTATTATTACTATTATTATATTTATTCCTTGTATATTATCTTCTATTATTATATGTATTAATTTTATTCCTGACGAAATCTATTACAACATCTAGTTGTTCAATGATTAATAAAGTATTCTCTTCTCTTCTATTCTATTCTATTCTATTCTAATGATATGGGATTTTATTGATCTTTTAATGATGATTGAGTGTACGAAACACAGTTGAATCACAAATGACGTATGTATATAAGTACTTTTTGGTAATGGACGTATGTGTACGTGTTTGTCTGATATGTGGACAGGAATATATGTGCTTGCATATTTTGTTTTGTATGCATGTAAGTGTTTTATGATCACCTTTAAAACAATGTGTGTTTGCATAACTTCTTCTTTGGTGGTATGCTAGATCGCATAACTTATCCTTTGGTTTGTATTGTACCCTTATATATTATGACTCTTTATGCACGTAACCTTATCTTCAACGTAATGTAGGGTTGCATAACTTATTTGGTGGTATGCTGGGTTGCATAACTTACACCTTTTGATTTGTATTGGAGACGTATATATAGTGACTCTTTACGTGTGTAAGTGTTTTAATCTTACCTTTAACGTAATGTTGGGTTCCATAAGCTCTACTATTGGTATAATGTTGGTTGCATAGCTTCTACTTTATCAGTTGTGCTCTAGACATATATTGTGCTTTACTATACATGTAACCTTGCCTTGATTGGATTGTTAGGACCTCTTATTATGATTCTAATGATGGTGTGCATAACCTTAACATTTGTTTGTATTGTATGGTTATATATTGTGGTGCTTCACGTATGTAACTGATTTAACCATGTCTTAAATGTATTGTTGATATATTAATTGTAACTTTAAATATGTAAGTATTTGTTAGTTATGTTCTAGTTCTATTTTAACTACATATGATACCATTTTTTAATTGAAGTTTTAACTGAAGTCTAATTTTGCAAATAATTTATTTGTACCTCCTTTTAGAAGACATTATGACGTCATCAGGGTTTGCACTACATACTGATTTATTGTATGCTGTCACATAAATAACCTTATATGAACCATATGTATTCCTTTTTTATCTTATATAGAATACCATATTTATTTATAAGATACCAAAATTTTGTATAAAGGTTTGAACGTCACATAAAGTATTATTAAGCCATGTAAAAGTGATCGGTATATACTTGATATGACACATTTATATGTATTCTTCCTTTATCTTATACAGAATACACATACTTGTTGATATGATACATATTATTGGATGTATAACAATAAAACTTGTAATTGAAATTTGTGTTATTGTTTATTAGCATTAATTCTTGTTATACAGTGGCAGGTTGTTATTGATAAGAGATATTTATATATATATTTAGGTGTTTGATATATTTATAAGTATTCAATATAATAAATAATTATGTATTTACAAAATTGATATTCTAAATTGTATATTTCCTATAATTGTTGTTTTCTATATCCGAATTTACAATATTGATATTGTTAATAGTATATTTTGAATATTGATGTTTTCATTTAAATATTTGAATATTTACATATTTATGATATTTACAATATTTACATTATTTACAATAAGATATATACACATTTAGTACGATTATGATACCGATGGCTAAGAAAATGAACCCAAAGAGATGTGAGGATTATAGAACTATTAGTCAAATATTCCATGCAGCTAAAATTCTCCTCGGAATACTGAACTTAAGGTTGTATGATAGAAGAAATAAAGAAGTTGAGAAGGAGCAGTTCGGGTTCAGAAGAGGCAAGGGCACGGCAGAGAAGCAATTGGATTATTAAGGGCGATCGGTGAAGGATTTATAGAAAAAGCGAAAAAGGTATGTATGTTATATTTATTGATCTAAAAACGGCTTTTGACCGCGTGAATTGGGAATTGTTGTTGGGAGTTCTAACGAAGATAGGGTTTGAATGGAAAGATAGAAGAGTCGTAAGAAACTTACATATTAACCCACAAGTAAGTGTTAGGATAGGGTAAGAACTGAAGGAAGAGAGTGCAATTGGAAGGGGAGTTCGACAGAGATGCTGCCTCTCGCCAACACTTTAATGTCTTCCTAGAAGAGAGAGTGAAAAAGAGTTTGCATGGTGATGATGGCATTTCGGTACGAGGTAGAAAGATTTGAAGACGATATGGCGCTTGTTGCAGAATCTGAAAAGAAAATCAATAAAATGTTAGAAAAACTGAGAAAGGGCTTTGAAGAATATGGGGTAAAATTATATGTTAGAAAGGCAAAATCCATGGTTATTGGAACGAAGGGGTCTGTGTCAAATATAAAAGTAGGAGGGGAGAAAATAGAACAAGTGAATAGTTTTCGATATCTGGGTAGAATTCTTAGTAATAACATGAAGTACGAGCGTGAAATAAAAACAAGGATACGAATGGCGAAAGAAGTCTTTAGGAGGAAGAAAAGTCTGTTTTGTGGGACCTTGAATAAAGAGTTGAGAAAAAGACCCATAAAATGCCTCGTGTGGAGTGTTGTACTGTATGTGGCGGAAACGTGGACATTACATAAAATTGATGAAAATCGACTGAAAGCCTTCGAAATGTAGGTGTGGAGAACAATGGAAAAAATTAGTTGGGTCGAGCGGGAAACGAATGAGAGAGTGTTAGAAATGGTGGGTGAGAAAAGAACACTTTTAGATATTATTAGGAAGAGGAAGAGAAACTGGTTGGGACATTGCCTAAGAAGACATTGTATCATGCGGGACGTCCTAGAGGGTATGGTGGCGAGAAAGGGAGGGAGGGGACGAAGGAGATTACAGTTAATGGATCATATAAAAAAGAAAGTTCAAACGCGAAGACGAAGAAGTTAGCGGAGGACCGTGGAGCATGGAAGCTTCTCAGGTGCGGCAAATGACCTGCCAATAAAGGCAGAATACTTTTGTGTGTGATTTACATATTTACAATATTTACAAAATTTACATATTTACATTACTTACAATAACAATACACTATTTACATATTTACATATATACACGTAGGGAAGTGTCAATTGACGAATGGTGTGAAAATATTTGAAATTTGTCTCTGTCTAAGAATATCATGACTATGTCATTATATTAGGACACATTCAACATAACATATATACAAATATTTATCGAACATTCATACTAATAATGCTAATCATTCTACACACATAATACTTTGATATTCGTACGGTAATGTCCTCAAGTCGGTCATACTGTGAGGATCAAGTCGACGTCTTTTAGTTTCAACTTTTTTTATGTGTTTTAGTTTCAGGCCTAGACACAATAACAAACCCCGGCTTTCGAACAGTCCTTCCTGGATTCTTTAACTGTTTATTGTCAACCTTATCGTGAATTAGATTATAAAAGTGATCTAAATTAATTTCTTGGCACGTACGATGATTTAAAGTTATTCCCCTAATTTTAAATACATAATCTACATTGTCCGTCCCAACCTCTTTTAAACGGTACGCATAATTCTTTGGCCCTATTCTTATAAATGCATTAATTTCCCACCCATCTGGAACATCGTTAGTTAGTTCACCCAAGTAGGAACACAAAGAAAGCGGAGGTTTCTCATTACGTGGCTGTACAAACATAATACTATCGGTGTCGCAGTAAAGCACAATAAGACCCTACGGTTGTCAATAATTCACTAAGTTTTAGACGTGCCCACGAAGTGATAAACGCGGCAAGGACAACATTTGAGAACTTCTATGGTTTGTTTCTGTTCTCAATGTTTTCATACGTTACAATGAGATGCCGCCCTCCAATAGGTTATAGTTTGCACCTCGTATTGTGGTGCCCATAGATAAGTCAAAAATTTTTCCGGAGTATCGACAATCACGTGCATAAAAGTCAGCAATATATTTTTGCTGGTCTTCTTCGCTTTTGCAAGATGCAGAAAATCCCGAAGATTCCTGCTTCATTCGAAGAAAGGAATTCACATAGTCTTCAAACAGACCATGTGAATCCCCTTCTTCTGGGTGCATGAGTTTAAACTCCCAGATTTCAATTACTTGTAGAATTTTGTATCCGAGCTGTAAAGCTACATGGAGTTCAGGGGTACAGTATGTGACCGTTAAGGCACGTTCGGAATCACTATACACGCAATTGTCAATACTTTTTTCCATACACGTACTGCACAACCCAAACAAAAGATAACCATTGCACGCATATGGTAACACCGGAAAATACATGTCATTTGGGGGTAAAACAGTGCATTTGACTAACCCATGGATACTTTCCACGTCTGGCAAGTCTGGCCCCTTGTATACTTTTGGTTTACCTAAGGCATTGGTTTACGTGCCATCACCCAAGGGTATAACGATGTTACATCATAATTTGCCACAGTTTCCTCGCTGCTATATTTGTACAAAGCATTAAAGCATTCTGTACGACCACCATGAAAACTATCCTTCGGTATTAGGTGATCAACAAGATCCTTACAATCAGTTTGAATAAACTCTTGCGTGGTCTTATCAGTCTTCACCCAATGAACCCATTCGCATTTCCACATTCGAACAACATTAAGATATATTGTTTTCAGGAATGCTATTTTCGTGACGGTTCCTTCATACCGGTCTTGTAAGGATATACCTTGCTTAGAGCTGGAATCCAGAGACACATGTCGAAGTGTAGGATAGCAGGTTAAGCAACCGTGGAAAAAACACTCATGAAATTCGAAAACTGTATTCGTTTGAGGTTCAAACCCATCGACCTTATACATCCTAAATCGTTTTCCAAGCCATTCCCGGAATGTTGGATTTTATTACCCCTGGTACGTTCTAAGTATCGTAACCAGTACATTGCCTTCAGGCTTTGTCGGTGACGATGGTCGAACCCATAGGGTGGAATAATTGGAATAATTTCTTTACGCAAATATAAGGTACGATAGGTCAGTATGGCCAAACTAGCAATAGTAGGCACGACGATAAAGCATTGAATCCCATTCGTTTTTTGGTCAATTAGGTTTGAAAATATCTCTACAGCCTCTGCTTAAATTTTGATATCATTTCGATAATACTCCAGCATCTCCTTTTCGAGATCATACTCCTCGCCACTTGCAGCATGTTTTTAGTGCCAGGCGATTAGTTGCTGTCTTTCTTCCGTGTTTCGCGAGTCAGGATCAAACTATTCAATAGCGGGAACCGTAACTACATAATTTTGATTTTCCAAACTGGTAAATAAATATGGGAAATTTCTCTTCTTCAAATTTCCAGATAGACCTAAAGTTTTAAAGAGGTTTGATAATTTAACTCTCATACAAATACTGTCATGGAAGTAAATCTTTTGTTTTAAACGCATTTCAACCTTATTTTGCCTGACATTATTATTTCACGTGTATTATGGTAGGTCGTTATCAAAGTTTTAGCACAGAACGGCGTATCGTAATTACACCCATTATGGCAAAGTACAATGATTTTTTTAAAAATTGGTTGAGTTATTAATACATGTATAACAAATCCATCAATGTCTTGGAAACCAAACGAACGGATACCATTTTTATCTCCGCATACAAAGTAAGAATCATCCAGCTTTGCGTCCTTACCTTGTAACAGGCATGAATACAATTTACGAAATTCATGTAATGTTCTTGTTCTCCCTGTTCATTTTTAGGAAGTAACATCGTTTCTACATCAAAGATGATGTATAAAAGCGATTCTACATGTTCCAAAGTAGACGCTTCAACAAAACAAATGTGGTCATCATTCACATTCGTATAACACGTTTTACAATAACATTCACCGCATTCGTGTTCAGACTTATGTCCTCGCATGTCAACCATATCACCACATTGGACATAAATTCTCTTTGTTTCGCATATAGCCTTCCGCGAGAAATCACCGTTTTATGATTGGCAAAACATTCTTCTGAAGAAAACAGTCTGCGACAATCATTACATTCGCGTTTAATATTATTATCATCATCATGAGAAACATTGTGATACTTCTCGAATATCTTACATTTGAAGTTACACTTATGGTCTTCTGTATGATAATATCCTTCCAAACAATACTGACAATACCCATGTTTGCTCAATAGAGTTCTAATGTTTGTAATTAATTCATAGTGTTCTTCAGTATGTAAAATCAAAAATTTCTTTGATGCATGTATTCCCGGATAAATTACAGTGTAGTCTCGAGTCGATCGATTCTTTTCGTAAATGACAATTTGGTAATGAGGCGTTAGCTTATTTTGGAACTCTTTCACATCATCAATAGTACATCCATTACGGATTTGAATGTCAACTTTAGCACTGACACACAAACCCTTAGCTTGTTTTCAACATTCGTTTAGAGTGATTTTTTAATTCGTACATTTGAGTCTGCCGGCGATCAGCTTTGGCCTTCCCAAGGACAATGCTCTTGGGATACAATACACATCCTTTTCCATTGGGATAGTACACTGTTCCAGGTGTGTTACAAGACTGCTATATTTTGCTGAACCCATACTTCGACTCCTACCCTTACGTGAATCAACAATATGATTTTTGAAAGTTACTTTGTCCCCAAATAAATAATTTTCGTTACTATTTAATACATTTTCAATACTCTGAAACAGAACCTCAAGGCTCAATTGCGAATTTGACGCCATGATATGTATATTGGATTCTTGATTATGGAAGCAGAACTTTCTATTGTCATGCCAACATACATGTGATCGTCGATCTCTTTTGACGTATGCTCTTTTACAAATTCAAATAATAAATGAATGTATTTTTTCGGGTCATAAATTCCATTGATTCGCATACGTTCAATGGTTACTTCCTTTCCTGTTAGTCCAAAATAAGTATAATGTTTGCTTGTACTATTGACAATACGAAAATTTTCAACCGTTCCAGTACCATACACTACAGGTTTTGGTGCAGAATTATTGCTACGCCCAGGAAGAATAACGAGGAACTCATTGGACTCATCTGCAGTTAAACCGGATGTTTTCCCCGAAGACACAAGTTTCATAAACTTTTCACGAGCTAAATTCCTCATATTATCTTGACGAAAGAAGCCTACATTATATAAATCAATAATATCTTTTGCAGACTTACAATACTTGAAAACAACACGAGGATTACAGCCAAAATGTATGAACAATGCTTGCAATATCTTGGCATAAGCTTCATTGCTTACCATCACACCCGTAGCATGGCATTGCGTCAACACTTCCCATGTAAATAAAACTTCGTTTGGATTTTCGTATCCGCGCGCTTCTTGTGCTGCCAGCATGGTACAAATCACATTACGGTCATTCATTGCATCGCTGTTTAAGTAAAATACCCACGTTTTAGTTTTCAGTTACTATTTGTTAGAACACTATAATTACTTCTTATTTATCAAAGATACACTTAAAAGTTTCTGAAATTACAATGTCACCAACGGTTTAACTCCTCTTGAAACTGATAATGTTCCGTAACGTTTACAGTCTAGCGACGATCCAGCTGAAAGTTTATCGGCAATTGCATTAATACTTTCTGATAACTATATTGATAAAATTCCGCTAACTTTTTCAATTCAGTGTAGATGTCCTTCTAAGATTATTGGTAAATCCTAAACTACTTTCCAGTAATTGTAACTTATAATCTAGTGTAATAAATTTTCTTCAAGTTAATTGTTCCACGTTACGTAAAACCAGGTAACGTCTTCAGCATACAACTCCTTCTTTTATAGTAATTTGCGACGCCCTCTTATATATACATGCAGACTATTTGATATATTCCACTACGTTTTTCCCGAAAATGACAAAAACCTGTAACTTTTTTTTCAGTACAGCTATGATGCAGTTAAAAGTTTATTGACTAATCCTCCGAACCTTTCCGATAACTGTAAATGTCAATGTCGCGTATTTTTATTTAAATGTTGTATGTTTACAATTACAACACGTAATGTACAATCAGAAACGTCTTCACCGTAGCAGTACTTCTTCTAAACTGGGGCCGCACCGATTACGCACGCCTTATATAGTCTTGAAACGTACTCTCGTCGCCAGACGCATTCAGTTTGTAATCTCTCACCCAGGCGCACATTGATATTTCGTACAGAGGTACTTTGAAATGTACATTTTTCTAATTAGTATTAGTAATATTACGTACAGTGTTAATTATATTACATTATAAAAAACACAAAATAATCTTTTTAATCATTTCATAACATAAATATCTTGCCACAATCACAATTTTAATCGGAACGCTTACATTGAAACTCTGAACAAGCTTTGATTGTGACCTTATAAATGGTAATTTTTACGGATCGCTTGTATATTATCCATCCCGGAACAGCTACGTTGTGAACTTGTGAATAATTCGCGTGTTCAAGCTCTAGTTTTGTATTCTCTCATATCTTTTTAATGAATCATTTTCTACGAAAACTCCGTTTATATATTCTTTCGTGTTATTAACTTTAGTTGATTCGTATGCCAGAGCACACTCATTGTTAAAATGTTTCGAACACTTCATGTGAGCGTACTAA
Source organism: Thermobia domestica (assembly GCF_964235325.1). Lineage (NCBI taxonomy): Eukaryota > Metazoa > Arthropoda > Insecta > Zygentoma > Lepismatidae > Thermobia > Thermobia domestica. The sequence continues at coordinate 206,851,780 of NC_137457.1, read as the reverse complement.
AAATGATTCGAAAATATTAAAATTCGTGTGACCCAATAAAAAATGTTTCGAAAATACTAATATGTTTGATCCTAATAAAAACTTGGTTGTTATCAAAATAGTTCTGATCTGTTAACTTATTTCATTATATGAAACCTAATATTTCCAATGTAAATTTATAAAACTACAAAATACAAAAAGTAAAATATAAAAGTACAAGTTAAACAAAAAAGGTGAAATTGAAAACACAATCAAAAAGTTAAATTTTTAAAATCACAATGTTGCAAACTAAAATACAAAAGTAAAATGCAAAAGTACAAGTTAAACAGAAAATGTGAAACTGGAAACAAAAAAACAGAAAGTTTAATTTTAAAATCACAATGTTGCAAACTAAAATACATAGTAAATTGTAAAAGTTATAGTTAAACAAGAAAAAATGTGAAACTGAAAATGAAGATGGTGATAGGAAAAATTAAAACAAAGTTGAAAATTAAAATACAAAATAAAATGTAAAAATGGAAGTTAAAAAACAATAATGTAAAACGGAAAATGAAAATGCAGAAAGAAAAAATTAAAACATAGTTGCAAATTAAATTCAAAAGTAAAATGTAAAAATGGAAGTCAAGAAACAATAATGTAAAACGGAAAATGAAAATGCAGAAAGAAAAGTTAAAACATAGTTGGAAACTAAATACAAAGTAAAATGTAAAAATATAAATTAAAAACAATAATGGAAAACGGAAAAGGAAATTGCAGAAAGTAAAACTAAAATTATTGTTGCAAACTAAAATACAAAAAAAAAGTTAAAAATGAATATGAAATGAAATTTTTGAGTTTTATGTCCCACGATTATGCCGGTTAGTCTGAAGGAGGCGATGATGATGAGTAATGAATGAAATGGTGGAATGAAGAAAGTAGGAGGAAACGGGAGAACCCCAAGAAAACCAAGCACACGGTGTTTGCCCACCACAGATTTCACTTGGCGTGAGCAGGTTTTGAACCCGAGACCCCTAACACCAGAGGTGAACGCTCTACCACTGAGCCACCGCGACCTCAAAAGAAATTTGTGAAAGCACAAGTTGAAAAACAATAATGTAAAACGGAAAATGTAATTGCAGAAAGTAAAAAGGTTAAGGACAATCTTACAAACTAAAATACACAACTAAACTTAAAAATATAAGTTAACAAGCAAACATGTAAAATAAATATTTAAAAAAGCATCAATACATTTGAAAAAACAGAATGTTGCAAATTAAAATACGAAAAATAAAATATAAAAGTACAAGTTAAGAAACATTCATACAAATCTCAAAATGGAAGTTCAGAAAGTAAAAATTGCAAGTTAACAAAGAAAATATGCAAACTAAAAAATAACCGCGTAGTAGCATAGACCGCATATATTTCACAGAGTTCGCATCACTTCCAAACATTCACAGAGTTGGCGCCACTTTTCTGGACATATGCGGTGTATGCTACTACGCGTTCATTTTCTAGTTTGCATATTTGGTTTGTCAACTTGTAATTTTGACTTTCTGCACTTCCATTTTGGGTTTTGTATGATGTTTCTTAACTTGTAATTTTAAATTTTACTTTCCGTATTTTCATTTGCAACATTCTGTTTTTTAAAATGTACTTATGCATTTTTTAATATTTAATTAACATGTTTCTTTGTTGGCTTGCATTTCTAAATTTAGTTTTGTATATTACTTTGTAGCATTGTTTTTAAATTTTTACTTCTGCAATTTCATATTCCGTTTTACGTTATTGTTTCCTAACCCTTACTTTCAAAATTTCCTTTTGTATTTTAGTTTGCAAAAGTGTTTTCTAGTTTTACTTTCTGCAATTTCCTTTTCCGTTTTACATTATCGTTTTTAATTTGTATTTTTACATTTTACTTTTGTATTCTAGTTTGCAAGTGTTTTAATTTTTCTTTCACTATTTTCATTTTCAGTTTCACATCTTTTTTGTTTAACTTGTACTTTTACATTTTACTTTGTATTTTAGTTTGCCACATAGTGATTTTAAAATCTTTCTGCTTTTTTGTTCTCAGTTTCACATTTTTTGTTTAAATTCTACTTTTACATTTTACTTTTGTATTTTAGTTTGCAACATTGTGCTTTATGAAATTTAACTTTTGTTTTTGTTTTCAGTTTCACATTTTTTTTTAACTTGTACTTTTAAATTTTACTTCTTGTATTTTAGTTTGCAACATTTTGTTTTAAAAATTTTATTTTCTGTATTTTTTCGTTTTCAGTTTTACATTGTTGTTTCTTAACTTGCAGTTTTAAATTTTACATTTTGTATTTTAGTTTGCAACATTATGTTTTAAAAATTTTACTTTCTGTATTTATTCGTTTTCAGTTTCACATTTTTTCTTTACCTTGTACTTTTAAATGTTTTTTTTCTTTTAGTTTGCAACATTGCTTTTAAAACTTTTTTAGTTTCTGCATTTTCATTTTCAGTTTACATTTTTGTTTCTTGTAGTTTAAATTTTTTTGTATTTTCATTTTGAGTTTTACATTAATGTTTCTAAACTTGTACTTTTATATTTTACTTCATGTATTTTTTAGTTCTATAAATTTACATTCGAAATATTAAGTTTCATATAATGAAATAAGTTAACAGATTAGAGCTATTTTGATAACAACCAAGTTTTTATTAGGATCTCACATAATAGTATTTTCGAAACATATTTTATTGGGTCATACGAATTTTAATATTTTCGAATCATTTTTAGTACGCTCACACGAAGTGTTCGAAACATATTAACAATGAGTATGCTCTCGCATACGAATCAACTAAACTTAATAACACGAAAGAATATATAAACGGAGTTTCCATAGAAAATGATTCATTAAAAAGATATGAGAGAATACAAAACTAGAGTTTGAACACGCGAATTATTCACAAGTTCACAACGTAGCTGTTCCGGGGTGGATAATATACAAGCGATCCGTGAAAATTACCATTTACAAGATCACAATCAAAGATTGTTCAGAGTTTAAGTATGAAGCGTGCCGACTAAAATTGTGAAAGTGTTGCAAGATAATAATAAGTTATGTAATGATTATAAAATTATTTTGTGTATGTTATAATGGAATATAATTAACACTGTACGTAATATTACTAATAATAATTTAGAAAAAATGTACATTTCAAAGTATCTGTGTACGAAACTATAAAATAAATGAGCCTGTGTACGAGATTACAAACTAAATGTATCTGTGTACCAAATTGCAATGTGCGTCTGGGTGCGAGATTACAAACTAAATGCGTCTGGGGACGAGAGTACGTTTCAAGTCTATATAAGGCGTGCGAAATCGGCGTGGCCCCAGTTTAGAATAAGTACTGCTACGGTGAAGATGTTTCTGATTGTACATTAGGTGTTGTAATTGTAAACATACAACATTTAAATAAAAATAGGTGACATTGACATTTACAGTTATCGGAAAGGATCGGAGGATTAGTCAACAAACCTTTAACTGCATCATCTCTGTACTGAAAAAAGTTACAGGAGTTTGTCATTTTTGGGGAAAACGTAGTGAAATATATCAAATAATCTGCATGTATATATAAGATTGCGTCGCAAATTACTATAAACGAAGTTCTATGCTGAAGACAGTGCCTGTTTTTACGTAACGTGGAACAATTAACTTGAAGAAAATTTATGACACTAGATCATAAATTACAATTACTGCAAAGTAGTTAAGGATTTACCAATAATCTTAGAAGAACATCTACACTGAATTGAAAAAGTTAGGGGAATTTTATCCATATAGTTATCGGAAAGTATTAATGCAAATGCCGATAAACTTTCAGCTGGATCGTCGCTAGACTGTAAAAGTTACCGGACATTATCATTTTCAAGAGGAGTTAAACCTTTGGTAACATTGTAATTTCAGAAACTTTTAAGTGTATCTTTGATAAATAAGAAGTAATTATAGTGTTCTAACAAATAGTAACTGAAAATTAAACGTGGGTATTTTACTTAAACAGTGATTCAATGAGTGACCGTAATGTGATTTGTACCATGCTGGCAGCACAAGAAGCGCGCAGATACGAAAATCCAAACGAAGTTTTATTTACATGGGAAGTGTTGACGCAATGCCATGCTACGGGTGTGATGGTAAGCAATGAAGCTTATTCCAAGATATTGCAAGCATTGTTCATACATTTTGGCTGTAATCCTCGTGTTGTTTTGAAGTATTGTAAGTCTGCAAAAGATATTATTGATTTATATAATGTAGGCTTCTTTCGCCAAGATAATATGAGGAATTTAGCTCGTGAAAAGTTTATGAAACTTGTGTCTTCGGGGAAAACATCCGGTTTAACTGCAGATGAGTCCAATGAGTTCCTCGTTATTCTTCCTGGGCGTAGCAATAATTCTGCACCAAAACGTGTAATGTATGGTACTGGAACGGTTGAAAATTTTCGCATTGTCAATAGTACAAGCAAACATTATACTTATTTTGGACTAACAGGAAAGGAGGTAACCATTGAACGTATGCGAATCAATGGAATTTATGACCCGAAAAAATATATTCATTTGTTATTTGAATTTGTAGAAGAGCATACGTTACAAGAGGTCGACAATCACATGTATGTTGGCATGACAATAGAAAGTTCTGCTTCCATAATCAAGAATCCAATATACATATCATGGCGTCAAATTCGCAATTGAGCCTTGAGGTTCTGTTTCAGAGTTTTGAAAATGTATTAAATAGTAACAAAAATTATTTATTTGTGGACAAAGTAACCTTCAAAAATCATATTGTTGATTCACGTAAGGGTAGGGGTCGATTTATGGGTTCAGCAAAATATAGCAGTCTTGTAACACACCTGGAACAGTGTACTATCCCAATGGAAAAGGATGTGTATTGTATCCCAAGAGCATTGTCCTTGGGAAGGCCAAAGCTGATCGCCGGCAGACTCAAATGTACGAATTAAAAAATCACTCTAAACGAATGTTGAAAACAAGCTAAGGGTTTGTGTGTCAGTGCTAAAGTTGACATTCAAATCCGTAATGGAAGTGCTATTGATGATGAAAAAGAGTTCCAAAATAAGCTAACGCCTCATTACCAAATTGTCATTTACGAAAAGAATCAATCGACTCGAGACTACACTGTAATTTATCCGGGAATACATGCATCAAAGAAATTTTTGATTTTGCATACTGAAGGACACTATGAATTTATTACAAACATTAGAACTCTATTGAGCAAACATGGGTATTGTCAGTATTGTTTGGAAGGATATTATCATACAGAAGACCATAAGTGTAACTTCAAATGTATGATGTGCGAGAAGTATCACAATGTGTCTCATGACGATGATAATAATATTAAACGCGAATGTAATGATTGTCGCAGACTGTTTACTTCAGAAGATTGTTTTGCCAATCATAAAACGGTGATGCTCGCGAAAAGACTATGCGAAACAAACAGAACTTCTGTCCGAAGTGTGATATGGTTGACATGCGAGGACATAAGTCTGAAGACGAGTGCGGTGAACGTTATTGTAAAACGTGTTATACATATCTGAATGATGACCACATTTGTTTTGTTCAGGCGGCTACTTTGGAACATGTAGAGGCCTTTTTATACATCATCTTTGATGTAGAAACGATGTTACTTCCTAAAAATGAACAGGAAGAACAAGAATACTACATGAATTTCGTAAATTGTATTCATGCCTGTTACAAGTTTAAGGACGCAAAACTGGATGATCCTTGCTTTGTATGCGGTGATAAAAATGGTACCCGTTCGTTTGATTTCCAAGGCAATGATGGATTTGATAATCATGTATTAATAACTCGACCAATCTTTAAAAAAATCGTTGTATTTCCCATAATGGGAGTAATTATGATATGCAGTTCTGTGCTAAACTATGATAACGACCTATGATTGTACACCTGAAGTAATAATGTCAGGGCAAAAAATTATTGAAATGCGTTTAGGAGAAAAGATTTATTTCCGTGACAGTATTTGTATATGGGAGTTAAATTATCAAAACTCCCTAAAACTTTATTCCTATCTGGAAATTTGAAGAAGGGAGATTTCCTATATATATTTAACAGTTTGGAAAATCAAAATTATGTAGGTACGGTTCCCGCTATTGAATATTTTGATCCTGACTCGCGAAACACGGAAGAAAGACAGCAACTCATCGCCTGGCACCAAGAACATGCTGCAAGTGGCGAGGAGTATGATCTCGAAAAGGAGATGCTGGAGTATTGTCGAAATGATATCAAAATTTAAACTGAGGCTGTAATGAAATTTTCAAACCTAATTGACCAAAAAACGAATGGGATTCAATGTTTTATCGTCGTGGCTACTATTGCTAGTTTGGCCATACTGACCTATCGTACCTTATATTTGCATAAAAAAATATTCCCATTATTCCACCCTATGGGTTCGACCATCGTCACCGACAAAGCCTGAAGGCAATGTACTGGTTACGATACTTAGAACGTACCAGGGGGTAATAAAATCCAACATTCCGGGAATGGCTTGGAAAACAATTTAGGAGGTATAAGGTCGATGGGTTTGAACTTCAAACGAATACAGTTTTCGAATTTCATGAGTGTTTTTTCCACGGTTGCTTAACCTGCTATCCTACACTTCGACATGTGTCTCTGGATTCCAGCTCTAAGCAAGGTATATCCTTACAAGACCGGTATGAAAAAACCGCCACTAAAATAGCATTCCTGAAACAATAAATCTTAATGTTGTTTAAATGAGGGAATGCGAATGCGATCATTGGATGAAGACCGATAAGACCATGCAATTGTTTATTCAGACTGATTGTAAGAATCTTGTTGATCACCTAATACCGAAGGATAGTTTTCATGGTGGTCGTACAGAATGCTTTAATGCTTTGTACAAATGTAGCAGCGAGGAAACTGTGCAAATTATGATGTAACATCGTTATACCCTTGGGTGATGGCACGTAAACCAATGCCTTAGGTAAACCAAAAGTATACAAGGGGCCAGACTTGCCAGACGTGGAAAGTATCCATGGGTTAGTCAAATGCACTGTTTTACCCCCAAATGACTTGTATTTTCCGGTGTTACCATATGCGTGCAATGGTTATCTTTTGTTTGGGTTGTGCAGTACGTGTATGGAAAAAAGTATTGACAATTGCGTGCATAGCGATTCCGAACGTGCCTTAACGGTCACATACTGTACCCCTGAACTCCATGTAGCTTTACAGCTCGGATACAAAATTCTACAAGTAATTGAAATCTGGGAGTTTAAACTCATGCACCCAGAAGAAAGGGATTCAGATGGTCTGTTTGAAGACTATGTGAATTCCTTTCTTCGAATGAAGCAGGAATCTTCGGGATTTCCTGCATGTTACAAAAGCGAAGGAGACCAGCAAAAATATATTTGCTGACTATTATGCCCATGAAGGCATTAAATTAAATTATGAAAATATAAGGCAGAATCCGGGATTGAGGTATATTTCTAAAATATTCCTCAATTCACTCCATGAAAAATGGGGACAGCGGACGGATTTATCGCAATCGCTGATTGTCGATACTCAGGAAAAATTTTTGACTTATCTATGGGCACCACAATACGAGGTGCAAACTGTATTACTTATTGGAGAGCGGCATCTCATTGAAACGTATGAAAACATTGAGAACAGAAACAAACCATAGAAGTTCTTAAATGTTGTCCTTGCCGCGTTTATCACTTCGTGGGCACGTCTAAAACTCTATGTATTATTGACCACCGTAAGGCCTTACTGTGCTGTTCTGCGACACCGAAAGTATTATGTTTGTACAGCCACGTAATGAGAAACCTCCGCTTTCTTTATTATCCTACCTGGGTGAACTAACTAAGTTCCAGATGGGTGGGAAATTAATGCATTTATAGGAATAGGGCCAAAGAATTATGCGTACCGTTTAAAAGAGGTTGCGATTATGTATTTAATACAATGTAGATTATGTATTTAAAATTAGGGAATGCATCCAATAATAGGTATCATATCAACAAGTATGTGTATTCTGTATAAGATAAAGGAAGAATACATATAAATGTGTCATATCAAGTATATACCAATCACTTTTACATGGTTTAATAATACTTTATGTGACGTTCAAACCTTTATACAAATATTTTGGTATCTTATAAATAAATATGGTATTCTATATAAGATAAAATAGGAATACATATGGTTCATATAAGGTTATTTATGTGACAGCATACAATAAATCAGTATGTAGTGCAAACCCTGATGACGTCATAATGTCTTATACAATGATGTACAAATAAATTACTTGCAAAATTAGACTTCAGTTAACCCTTTATCGACTGTCGAGACTTGTAAGTCCCGGTGTTTCAAGGTTACGTTTCCTATTACGTAATAGCCCTTGTGTTGCCAGCAACCCGTCGGGACTAACAAGTCTTTCTTCAAACACTTCAAGGAACGCTCACAAGATGGTACAAGCTGTTTATGAGCGTTGCTGTGTATGTGTGACAAATACAATTTCGCGCGTTTGAAGCATGCTGTTTATTTGTGAGTCGTAGTCGAGTGTGTTCTGATTTAGTCTAGTTTTTGTGTAGTATTTGGAGCTTCAGACGTTCGTGGATTTTTTTGTTACTTGATCAGATATAGTATAAATAATACAAATATAAATTTTAACAGTTTTTGTATTATTGCGCGTATTATGGGGTAAAATTACAGGTGGACCCAGAAGTCCCGTCAGGCTTGTAGGCAGAGGCGGCATCAGGATTTACCTTTTTGGGCTATAAATAGTGTGCTCTATTTGCAGTGAAATTTGTTTTTGGTAATATCTAAATAAGAAAAATGTTTTGTAAATACTTAATATTCCTCATTTCGTTGCCTCGAATATGCCAGGACGGGTATGCAAGCCCCTTGTATCACCCGGTGTCGCGTTGCCTTTAGTGTTTTTTTTTTTTAATGTTGGAAAATATTACAATGTGCGGATATTGCGTAACTATGTTTTTCGGTTCCTTTGTAGGAATAATGTCTAGAATACTCGACGATAAGGAAATAGAAGATATTCTTCTAGAGGATATTCCATCAGATCTTGAAACAGATACTCCATTTGAAGACAGTAGCAGTGATGAGGTAGAGGAGGAAGCTGTCAATTCCTTGGATACTGTATCAAACAATCCAGGTTCTTCAGCGTTGCCTCCGACAGTTCCATCTACAGAAGGTTTAAATAGTGATGATGGTAGCGATGTTGATGTGACAAGTGCAAAGACAGTAAGAAACTTTCAAAAACAGGATAGTGTAACGGCTGTTCCAATATTTTCGTTATCTCGGGGTGTAGTTTGTAACTACTTTTTGCCGGATTCTTCTCCAACAGACGTTTTTCTGAACATATTTTCAAGCGAAATTGTTAATAATTTTGTTTTTCAAAGCAACTTGTACATTCAACAACGCAACAGGAAACTGAAACCAATCACAGAAGAAGAAATGTATGGTTTTATTGGTTTACAGTTTTTGTTTGGCTATCACAGGTTACCGCAAACGTGTCATTATTGGAGTACCGACCAAGATCTAACAGTGCCGATTGTGTCTCAGACAATGACAAGAGAAAGATACAAACAAATACTGTCCAATATGCACGTGAACGACAATTTGGCTATTCCATCTGATAACAAAGACAAATTATACAAACTTAGACCATTAATTACATCATTGAATGCAAATTTCCAAAAAACTCATGTTGCCAGATCAGTACCAATGTATTGATGAGAGTATGAAGAAGAAAAATCAGAAATTGTATGTAAAGGTACAAACAATAAATCATGATCATAGTATTAACAATTGCTTCTAATTATATCCCTAAGACAGTAAAATTTATGATTATAAAGACATCCGAACTAAAAATATATTACAATTATTATGTTAACTCGTTTCTGCCTGACGGGACTTTAAAGTCCCTTAAGTGTAAGCACGTGGCCCATGATGATAATCATCAAATCGATCGATTTAATGGTTACTTGTACGCATTTAGAACCGAAATACGAACAAAATATATTAAAATTCAAATTAGTATTTAATTTGGGTCATAAAGGGTTAAAACTTCAATTAAAAAAATTTTATCATATGTTGTCAAAATACAACTAGAATATAACTAAGAAATACTTACATACGTAAACTCACAAAAAATATATCAACAATACATTTAAGACATGGTTAAATCAGTTACATACGTGAAGCACCACAATATATGACCATACAATACAAACAAAAGTTAAGGTTATGCACACCATCATTAGAATCACAATAAGAGGTCGTAACAAGCCAAGGCAAGGCTACATGTATAATAAGGCACAATATATGTCTACAGTACAATCGATAAGGTAGAAGCAATGCAACCAACATTATACCAATAGTTGACCTTATGGAACCCAACATTACGTTAAAGGTAAGATTAAAACACATACGTAAAGGGTCACTATATATAAGTCTACAATACAAATCAAAAGATGTAAGTTATGCAACCTAGCATACCACCAAAGGAGTTATGCAACCCTACATTACGTTGAAGATAAGGTTACATGCATAAAGGGTCATAATATATAAGGGTACAATAGAAACCAAAGGATGAAGTTATGCAAGCTAGCATAACACCAAAGAAGAAGTTATGCAAACCTACATTGTATTAAAGGTGTTGACAAAATACTTACATGCATACAAAACATAATATGAATGCACATATATTCCTGTCCTCATATGAAAGAAACACATATACATACGTCCATTAGCAAAAAGTACTTATATACATACGTCATTTGTGATTCAACTGTATTTCGTACACCCAATCATCATTAAAAGATCAATAAAATCCCATGTCATTTAGTGGAAAGACCGTATAAATGCATAATATACTTTTCTTAGAGTTGTGTCCGTTTCCTCCCACAACATCTCTGTATGCGTGCACAATATATACTAATCTATACGATACATATCATAATATACCACTAAATAAACGCTAAATACGAAAAATCGTTTTTTCTAGCCCTTTCAATACGAAATAATTAATATTCATGAATATTTAATTCATTAATCTAATTTATGCCAAAATATTTTAAAGAAATTTTGTTTGGCTGCAAAGAATGAAGGAAGACTCTGGTCAGGTAAAGATTTCATTGCACCCCTCATAAACCTAAGGCAGGTAACAGGTTTATTGCACCCTGCAATAAAAATAAACTCAGGTAAAGAAAGGTCGATCTTCCTTAACCTCGGGTGGCAGAATCATAAAACAACCTGGTTGACAGGGTACAGGCCAATTGAAAAGGGATCTTTAAGCCGTAAAGAACCTCCTCCAGGCAATGGAAATCAAATTATCATTCGTTCTCCGTTCTTGCCTAGTCCCTCCTCTTTCCTTTTATTATTGGTTCCTACAAGTTTTGGGTTGGAGTAAAAAGTAGTAAATGCATTCTCCAAGTCTGGTTTTTTATTTGCTGAAGTATTTCTATACAAGTTAACAAGCTTCACCTCCTGCCTCAAAGCTCAAACAAGTTAGATTAGAAATAACTACCTCCTACCAGGCTATATTCTTCTAGCTCCTAAGAACCAAAAACTGCTTATAATTCGTGCAAATTTAAACATAAATTAATACAAATTAACATAATTGATTAGATTTTCATCCTCTATTCTATCATTATGTTCTCTAGACATAATATGAATATTTTATCTACCTATCAATAAAAATATCAATAACCAATACTACAACACAATAAAGACCCAACTAGCTGTAAAGAGGGAATCCCACACTCCGTACAATGATTTAAATATTTTACCTTTCCACCCTATTATCAAAATTTTCACCTATCAAATCATTCAGCCCCTGCGTACGTGCATCCGGCCACGTAGCCACTCCAACGACATTCCTGTCCTGAATAAAAAAATTAACATGCAGCTGCGCTCCCTAAACAATTTCCTCCTGCGTACATGCATTAAGTCACGTAGTCACTCCAACCACTTCTCTATCAACAAAGGATAAAGGAAGCCGCCATGTCAATGACCCTAATTTATTATATATACAAACATCTGCGGCATCCATTGTTCCCACCTGCGTACGTGAACATTCAAGGATAAACAACATTCCTCTTAACAATAGACCTATTGTCAAACCGACCCTAATTTGCATAACAAAGAATGCAAAGTTTGTCCCGGCTCTACTTCTTGAACAAAGGAATTCCTAGCATTCTTTCATGCACCTGTGTCTCCTTCCTCCCACCCTTTGCATGTAGTTTCTTGAAGTTCATTCATCTGCTCTTCACCGCTTCAGGGAAGGACAAGAAAAGGGACGGAACAAGTTTCTTTACGGTCTTAGGAAGGATGATAAGTTAACTTTGTATTCTCAATCATTAGTGTATTTCCATCAAGTGTTTCCAACTTAGATATCAAATATATTACCAAAAGTATTTTACAATAATTTTTTGTTGGATGATAACACTAAAAAATCACTAGAAATATGAAAAATCACCAAATACTGTACAAAATTATAATAAAATCACTAGAAATATGAAAAATGACCAAAAACAGTATAAAATTATCATAAATCACCATAAATTGTATAAGATCACCATAAATTGTACCACAAAATAGGATAAAATTTATAAAAATTTAATGAACAGATCATTTTTATCATAGGGGGTTAGCAACACTTTTCTGGACGTTTGCGGTCTGTGCTACTTTGCTAGTCATATACTCTAATATTACCTTAAAATTTACTTCGAAAGCAATCATAGGGCAGCATAAGTTTGCTATAGGAATAAAAGCCACCATTGTGATAGTCTTTATATATGTTCTTCAGTTTGCTGTCATCAATATCTTGTAATATACTGGCCTTTGATATTTAGGGTAGAGATGATTTGTACTCATTTTCACTTGAGAATTTCTGTTGACCATGAGATGAAATCGACTGTTGGAAAGGCAAACATCAGGTACGTGCTCTTCGTGTTTTTCAAAATCACTATACCTATTCAGTGTATCTTCATTCATTTCTGCATCCCAATTGTTTTTGTTAATTATTATGCTACATAATATATTCACGAATTCCATATCCTCAACTCCGATTATGTTCTCATATTCAGCACGTTGCACTTTTGCCTCAGACAGTTTTACAACAATAATTAAACGTGAATTAACTGACTGTACCAGACAAAAAAAAAGTTGGCAACTGTTTCGTCGCCAATGTTCCGAGGGCCAAAGAAAAGAAAGACTACTGATTTGTAACATCAAGCCTTTATGTTACATAAACATTCCTCTGCCAAACAAGTCTAATTTTATTAAGAAAATGTAGAAATGTATATCTATTTACGAAATTTTCTTCTTGGGGGGGGGGGGGGTTTGGACATATATGGGATATGCTAAGAACCTCGAATACTGAGAAAACTATGAAAATGCGCTTAGAATATAAATCGCTCATTCCGAAAAGGGTTGCATATGTCATTCTCGTGCAAAACACATCTGTTTCTCGCTAGCGCTTGTCGAAAGTGGCATATTATACTGCACGAACAAGTACTTATTATGGTTGTATGATTAGTATAGCTGCAGTAGAAGATCTTCTATTGGAGTGTTTGGTTGTGGATAGAGTGTACATTGATATCATGAAGCAATTAAGTCGGGCTTCTGTTTACCCTATCCCGGGTTCGATTTCTGGTGGGGTGCAACTTTTTGGTGTTCACCCAGTGTCGTAAGTCTGCTCTCGGAGCAGCAATTAGGGAGGCGAGCGGGTTTGAACCCTGCTGCCGGCCATCCTGACTGAGGTTTTCCAGTATTTCCCTCAGTCACACCAGACGAATCCCGGGATGGCACCTTAAATAAGGCCTTGGGCACTTCCTTCCTAATCCCTTTGCTTGGAAGCGTGTGTCGGGGACTTCCCGGGTCTTCAGTAAAAAAATGCCATAAATGCCTATAAAGTTTCTTTTTTCCCTACATTCGCAAATGGCCCCGTCAGTGCACTATTGTTAGGTATACTGAATTAGAAACGTTGCTATTCCCCTTCCTCTTTATCGACTCGGTATGAAAAAATGATTGCATCAGGAATGGAGACCTATCCGAGTTTTGAAAACCAGTTAAAAAATGAAAATCATAATTTAAAAATTAAAGATTTGCAAGAAAGGAGTGGTGCGTTTCCATTGGGGTTCAGTATTTCCCATGTATTTTATATATAGGCTACGATAAAAAAAATGTACCAATCTAATGCCTTGTTAATTCCCACACCTTTGTAATGTCTTTGTTACTCTTGGATAAAAGCATGGAGAATATTCCATGAAAATTCTCCTGCAGTAAGGAAACCGTACTAGACATGGAGTTGGAAACGTGAGTTGTGGCGTTGGGAAGAACCGGGCCCCATATGTTTGGGCTCAAGTCCCTTCTATTCAATATCAGATACTCTATATTGCTCTGTTCCTTACTGGCATGCAACATCACAATATTGTCTTGTAACGTTCGGTTGAATAACATTCAGGTAGGGTAATAAGGAAACTTACTTTTGTGAGCAAAAGCATTGAGAATATGGTATGAACATCCTTTGGAGCCCGATTTCTTGGGCTTCGGGCCCAGAGTGAAATTTACGGCACCGGTGTGCTCAGGGGAAACCAACGCTTTCCAGTGCAACAACCCACGCCCAAAAACTCCATGCTTCATTTGTGAATAGAAGGGGCTCATGCTTTCTGGGCCCGATGTCTGCTGACATCAGGCCAGGCCGGTAGCCAGCCCAAAAATGTAGGGGGGGCGCTGAAGTTAGGGGGGCCGATCCAACCTTATTATAGTTCATCACTATATTATAGTTCATTTGCAAGCCTACCATAAAAATGTTACGGGGAAGGGCAGAAAAAATTTAGGGGGAAGGTCCCCTAGACCCCACTGGATACGGGCCTGCATCAGGCCCCAGGCTCGATTTGAAACATCACAGCTTTGCTCAGGGGAACACTACCTTTCCATTCCCATCTTTCACGTCCAAGAACCATACATTTCATTGGTAGAGAGAAGGAACCCTATCTCGAAACTTCGGGGCCCAATTTCTGGGGCTTCAGGCCCGTTTGCTGACATCACCGCTGTGCTCAGAGGATCATTATTTGTCGCCACCACTCGCGTCGAACAACTCCATGTCTAACATGGTTTCCTTACCGTAGAAGAATCAGTTCCATGCTCCTTTACTGCTATAGATTGCACATCACATTCTTAATACATAAATTATGGACGAAATTACATTTTCAAGTTAATAACTTACATGAATTTTTGGGACTTTTAAAATACTCTTATTGATTTTTCAACAAGCTAGGCAGGACTCCCCTTTCCCTAGTGCCCTCCTTCGCTAGAACTACGGGCCCGTTAGTTACGCCACTTGTTACTATGAATGAGAACAGAGCTTTGATTAGTTGTAACTAATCGAGCAATGTCTTGAGTTAATTTGCAGAGGGCAGGGCCAACCCGGAAATTTCCGGGTATCCGGGCGGCCCAGTCCGCCTCTGAAGATAACTTGTAAAAATGAATACAATTCATATAATATTGTACATACTGTATGCTCGTTGAGTATTTCCAAGAATCCTCAGTACTTGGGCTTCAAACTGGCCAATTGTATAGGAGTAAATCTACTACTTGATTTAAACAAGTTCTAGCAGTCACGTGTACACCATGTGGAGGAGTATGGTATTCATCGCTTGATAGATTTCACAATTAATATTTAAACTGAAACTACTAGTGGATTAATCTCTCTTTCTTCTTTTTCAGTTTAAGGTTTCATGGTTATGCCAAAGCGGCTAATAGAGACGTGCATCTATTGATTGTAGTGGAATCTGAACCACTTTCTTCGTTCAAGCGTATCTCCACTAGGAATCGCACCCAGGACCACACGCACTAAAGGACAGCGTGTTACCCACTAGACCAAACGCGGGTCTAAGTTACTATCAGTCCCCGTTTTAATAGACATATAAAGGTGGAAATCTATCTATCGTATATACTTAAGATGCCTAATTGATTGCATGAAACACCTTTCTTGATGTCTATTACCATTTTCCATATTTGGTTTTATTAGGTAGTAATCCTGTGCAACAGATAACGTTGAAGTATTGAAAGTCTAGGTGTTATATGAATAGGTTTCGTTATGTCGAGAAAGTTATATCGGTATACCTTGATATTGAAAACAAAAAAACATCGAAAAATACTCAAATACTGAAAACTATCGAAAAATCGACATCGAAAGATCCCGACACTTCACACTATCGATCCATATATCGAAATATCCCAAGCCCTACCCACGACCCTGTGCAACAAAGATACGCGTGCTAGCCAATAGGCTAGCGGGAAGAACTGTGTCCAAACTCACGAAATCGGCGCTCACGAGTTGGGAACTTGAAATGAGCGTGAGGTTGAGTGAGTGTGAGGGCAGACTAGTGAGGTGAGCGTGAGGTTGAGTGAGCGTAAGGTTAGAATGATGTGAGCGTGAGGTTGAGTGAGTGAGGTCGGACTAGTGAGGTGAGCGTGAGGTCAGCCTGGTTATGTGAGCGTGAGGTTGAGTGAGCGTGAAGTCAGACTGGAGATATAAGCGTGAGGTTGAGAGAGCGTGAGGTCAGACTGGTGAGGTGAGTGTGAGGTTGAGTGAGCGTGAGGTCAGGCTGGTTATGTGAGCGTGAGGTCAGACTGGTGATGTGAGCGTGAGGTTGTATGAGCGTGAGGTCAGACCAGTGCGGTGAGCGTGAAGTCGAGTGATCGTGAGGTCAGACTGGTGATGTGACCGAGAGGTTATATGAGCGTGAGGTCAGACCGGTGAGGTAAACGTGAGGTCGTGTGAGCGTGAGGTCGAAATGAGTTTGTGAGAGTGCGGTCGAGTGAGCGTGAGGTCGAAATGAGTTTGTGAGCATGAGGTTAAGTGAGGTTAGGTCAAAGTGGTCACCTCTGGTTGTGTGTGAGACGTTGTGGAAACTGGCTGTGTGAGTGATCCAGTAAAATGCAACGTCGTCGTGAGTTGACGGCATTGGAACGTGGCATGGTGGTAGGTGCCCGACGCATGGGACATTCATTTTCGGAGGTGGTGCAGGAACTCGGCTACCCACGTTCAACCGTGTCGATGGTACACCGAGAATGGCTGAATGAAGGTGTTACAGTCCACAACAGACACCATACCAGGCATCCAGAGGCCCTCAATGATCAAGACCGGCGACACCTAGGAAGAGTGCTCAACAGAGACAGGAGAGCAACTGTGCAACAAATCATGTCCCAATTCAAATACTGGCCGTGTTAGAAACGTCTCCCAGTGCACAATCCGTCGGAAGATGCGTGTCCTTGGGTATGAGAGCCGTCGCCCTACACGTAGGCCACTGCTAAACCAGCATCATTGGACACTCCGGCGTGCATTTGCCACCAATCACCACGGATGGACACTCCAAGAGAGTCATAACGTCATATGGTCCGACGAGTCACGTTATCAACTGTACCATGCCGATGGGAGGGTGTGGTGCAGACTGCATGACGCGATGGATCCCGCATGCCAAGAGAGCGTAGTCCAGGCCGGTGGGGTATCAGTCATGGTGTGGGGTGTATTTCCTGGTATGGAATGGGCTCTCTGGTTGTTCTGGAAGACACATTGACTTGTTCGCAGTGCTCGAAGACCATCTCCACCCGTTTGTGATATTTCAAAACCCTGGTGACATTGCGGTCTTTCAATAGAACAATGCGGGACCACAACGCTCCAACATCGTCCGTGATTGGTTCAGTGAGCATGCAGGTGAGATCCAACGACTGAACTGGCCACCCAGAAGCCCTGATATGTACCCCATTTAGCACATCTGGAATGCCCTTGAACTCAGGCTCCGGGCATTGGATCCTCAGCCCACGACCAGGCCACAATTGGCTGACGCTCTGCAGACTGTGTGGTGTCAAACAGAGTTGGCGTTAGTTATTGAAAAAGTTGACCCACGACCCACTCACCCACAACCCATCGTCACCCACGATCCACTGACCCACCACCCACTGTGACCCACTGTAACCCACGACCCAATATGACCCACCACCCGTGACCCACTCTGACCCACCACCCAAAGTGACACACTCTGACCCACCAACGTGACACACTCTGACACACTCTGACACACGTAAACTCTGACACATGATCCACGACCTTTTATCTATTGACTAAAGAGTATACACTTGTAATAAAACCAGGTTGTGAAATTCTAACTAATCGGAGTTTGAATTTGTACGGCCAATCGCTCAAGCACCGCTTTGTTGCTATAACTGTGGTTCTGACCTTTACGATATAAAATGGTAAAGAGTTTGTCATGAGTCAAATTTGATGAATTTCAATTAAATTATCATGGTAAAATTATAGAAGCGAAGAAAGTATCAAGTGAATTTTGCACCTCTACTAAGGATTTGAACTGCCGTCCTTGAAAGTGATTATCCAAGGATTGGAGCAGGTGATAATCGGACGGTGCAATGTCCAGGAAGTATGACGGATGCAATAGTGTTTCCCATCCAACGAGTAGAATGGTGTCCCGGATCATCCTAGCCACGTGAGGCTTACCGTTGTCCTGTAAAAGGAGGACCGCTTTAAGATTCAGAAGTTCTGAATCCAGAGTTTTCAATTTTTTCTTGAACACGGCTCAACTGCTAACAGTATACAGTTGCATTGATGCTCTAACCAGCTGGTAGCAGTTTCTGATGTATGATGCCGCGAGCAGTCCACCAAACAAACAGGAGGACCTTCTTCTGGTGCAGTGCTTGTTTTGGCTGTTTTGGAACCGGTTCATGGGATGCTAACTAATGATGACGGCGCCGTGGAGCTTTGTACAAGACCCACTTCGTGTCACATGCCAACGCCCTGTCCAGAATGGCTCCCTCCTCAGACGAGACAGCAAAGAAACGCAAATGTTTGCTCGCGTTGCTTTCTCGTCCGGAGTCAAATCATGTGGGACCATCTACCCAATTTGTAGTGCTTCTCAAGTTGATGGGGTGCTGCCGAATGGTTTCTCCACTCACACTGAATTGTAGTCCCAGTTCCTCATATGTCTGGATACTGTTCGCCTCAATTGCTGCCTGAAGATCTTCATTTTGTATACGTGTTTATGTTCCGGCACGTGTTTCGTTTTCGAGTGCTTCGTCACCATTCTTAAACTTTTAAAACCATCGCTGCACTGTCCTTGTGTTTGTTTTAACTTGTTTGTTTTAAAATAAAATTTAAAAAAAATAAAATAAAACAATTGAAAAATAAAAAGATCAATAAAAGTAATAATACTACCTGACAGGAATACCGATTCGATAATAGACCATATTTCATTATTTTATTTCAAACTTTAAAATTAAAAATGGCGGCACTACATCTAATACAAATGAGATAACAACGCAGTGGTTTAGAATTGCTTTATGTATTGCAAATTCAGAAGAAAGAGCGTAATATTACTTTAAACGAACAAAGATTGAATTTAAAAAAGTAATCCTTCATTTTCCCTTTATTCATTAAGCAAGTAACAGCGTCATATGTATACCACATTATAGAGTTTGGTTGATATGATATTTTATGAATTATTACTGAAATCATGAGTGGTAGTCAGGGGCGGCGATTGGACGTTAAAAGTGGGGGGGCAAGACATGATCTGAATATTTGTGTATAAATCTTAATTTCCCTGGTTGTTTCTAACACTTTGTTTGACGAAAGGTTGTATAACTAATAGGACACTATCTTTTTCAGTTGAAATACTGTATATTGTAGTTCATATTTTATTAACCCTTAAAATAATAAGCCTTTCTTGTAACACAAAATGATGTGATGAGTCCATTGGACTCAACTTGTTTTTCTTCACTATTTTGAATTTTAGGCAGATTTTTACCTAATAAATCTTCCACATGCATCAGGGCTGCTTGTTTATTCGTCGATGATAGTAAACAAAGGGATCATATATTGAAGGCGGCATCTATAATGCTTTATAGTAAACTACTGAAATTGATTTATTTTTCGAGATAAGTCCAATGGACTCACCTGATCATTTTAAGGGAGAGCAACACAAGTAGGTATTAGCTCTTTGTACTCTCAAACAACGAAGTGTAAGAAAAAATTTTATTCCTTGCTCATGAACATCTTAAAACTCTGTCTGGAAAATTGTGTGATCAGATTATTTAATAACAAATTTGCAAAACAAATAAATAGAAATGATAATATTAATCATAGTAATGAATAATGAGGCTTGTTTTGTAGAAGTTACATTGAAACTGGGATTAATGAACAACTTAATTTTTAATTCCACACATGCTATTAAATGTGTGTTATTGAGCTGAGCGAAGCGAAGCTCTTATACTTGGGTTAGCCGTTTGGTTGTCCGCGAACTCCTCCTAGACCGTTTGGCCGATCTCAACCAAACTTAGCACGCTGATAGAGTATGTCGTGCTGAGTGACAACATAGGTCGAAATAAAAAATCCGATGTACCATCGAGGAATAATCACCGAAAAACGCTTCCTCCTAGACCGTTTGGCCGATCTCAACCAAACTTAGCACGCTGATAGAGTATGTCATGCTGAGTGACAACATAGGTCGAAATAAAAAATCCGATGTACCATCGAGGAATAATCACCGAAAAACTCTTACTCCTAGACCGTTTGGCCGATCTCAACCAAACTTAGCACGCTGATAGAGTATGTCGTGCTGAGTGACAACATAGGTCGAAATCAAAAATCCGATGTACCATCGAGGAATAATCACCGAAAAACGCTTCCTGATTACGTAGTTTAAGCTCGCTCAGCTCATTTCATTGCAATCGGGTATATCCATTGCATTCCTAGTTACTCTTAGAAAATGAAAGACAGTGAATACTACAAGCATATCGGCCATTCCATCGTAACGGGTGTTACATTTGGACGAGTAGAAATTGTTATAGAAATGTCCTTACTGGGTCAAGATATATCAAACTGCCTCGAAACATCACCGTTTGTCTGTGTATTTTAGTAAACACTTAATTTGTTACATATACATGATACCACAATTCAGTGAGAGTGAAAAATGTGGCGTAACGGGTGTTACAGTAATTGGACATGCACTTTCAGATGCATGCAAAGTTAAGCCAAACTCTGCGAATGTCCAGATCAGAATTTGTTTCCAATTATGTGTGCACTTTTCTGAAAGTATGATGTTGTGAATATTAGAATCAGAAATTCCATAAGTGTAATGGCTTTTATTTTAAAAAATGTTCAATACCGTAACGGGTGTTACACAGTGCGAATGAACTTAAACTGACTTCACTTTTAATGAACATATTATGTAAAGAACAAACTATTACAATGTTAATAGATAAAAATACACATGTAGTACAGTGTAGAAAATAAAAACACAAAATAATAAACATATAAATCAGAAGAATGTAGGAAGTTTCAGTATTAAATATGTAGGTCTGTTGATACACTGATCATCAACAAAAGTCTATTTTTCTTATGCTTCAGTGACATTAATTCTGGAACTAAGCTGCTACACAACTTTGTTATTCTTTAATTTTCATAATCGGATTTGGCAGTTTACCAATCACGTCATGGAAATGAATTATATTGTGCGTGCTGGGAAAATCAGCGCCCGGGGCGAGAGTATACGACGGCGCCCTCGTACATATTAGTCAGGTTGACAGACCAGCCGCGAAGCGACACTATGGTTGGGGCAAACCATAAGAAACTTTTCCAAAATAAACCCTGCTTTTCCTTGATTTCGAGGATTTTTTATTACTCTTTTCCTTCCATTTTATATATGTGCACTGTGCACATGCATTTTCCTAACATGAGTAACATTATAGGACCAATTCTAAAACAGGAAGAGGATTTAAGTGCATACCAATTTGTACTGATATGTGAAGTATTTTTTTCTCTTTTTTCTTTCCTTTTCTATTCCTACCGACTTTTTTGCCCCTTTACTTCGGCGCCCGGGGTCGTCGCCCCGCTAAACCCCTCTTACAGCACGTCACCAGTATACTTTCTAAACTTCGGCGTAGTTCGAATTCCTTTTCGCCACAAGATTTCAAGAACATAACTTTAATATCACAATTTTCGTCCGAAAATCCTTAACGGATTCCAACTTGACGATAATCTTTGTTACTTATTTCATCCTTCATTGCCAGCAAGACAACATTCCTACACAAACATCTTTCCGCAAAGGGCTGATCACAACTTCATTCGGAGTCTGCGTACACATCATTGTAGTGTAGGGTTTTTCTGGTTTCTTAATGAAAATCTGTCGTGCTGCAGCCTCTAATGATTTGCTAAACGAAGACTTCCAAAGCAGCGTATTGGGCTTCTGATAAAGAAGTAGACTTCTGGTATGTAATGAGTACTCAATTAAAATACGGTACTTTTATGCTATTTAATCACTACCCTGAGTATGCGACTTAACGGGGGAATGAGAGGGAGTCCCCCATCGTACGATATCTCCTAGATATTATATTCTCTGGACTGCATTTCATCACCTCCGGTATAATGTCCCTTAATTTCGCCCACTGCTCATCCTTACCATAATTTATGTCTTCAGATAAGGACCCTCTATAACTTTACTAACTTCAAATTCACTATTTAGAGCCTTAGAGCTAGCCTAAGTGCACAAAATATCACTTTTAAGCCAAGCTAACAATTCACGTGTAACACCCGTTACATTGGCAATGTAACACCCGTTACGCAGTTTGTGCCTATTAAATTATAAATATAATGATATTCATTTTCTTGTTGTATTGCCCATGTGCTCAGTTTTACTTCTGCAAAAGATAGACTACTTCTGACTTTTAGTACAAGTTGTATAGAAAAAAATATATCTTTTTTGTAACGGGCGTTACATAATTACATTGGTACGAAAAGTAGTCAAATAGTAGACTACTTAATATACTAACAGCTTTAAAACTTCTGAGCTTCAGTTCCTAAGGTGTACGTGCTTCTCTACATCGCAGTGCAACTGAATCAAATGCTTATCATGTGTTGTTTAGGGGTGTCCAATATTGTTGGTAAATTCTCCCTTCGACTGGCTTCGTACAGCATAGAATTTCAATCGCTCAAAAAGACAAAAACTAAAACGTTTTAACAAGAAATCGATCTGCATAGTAAATTTTGAACCTTTCTGGTCATTTTTATATAAATAACGAGCAAAATATATTTAAAACAATTTTCTGTCCTTAGGCTCATATTTACGTGGAATGGCCGATATGCTACATTTAAAGAAATATTTACTTTTGCAGATTCCCGAAACATGTTAGTTGCCATTAGTAGCAGTTTTCAGTTTTTTGGACCACATCAAAGCACAATACTTAGAATCACTCCACACTCCAGTTATACAAAATAGTCCTAAAACCTAGAATTATGTTGAATTCACTAAATTAATTGTATATATACGTACACTCGTACATTCCTAAACACACAACTTCACTCGTATATTGCACTGCAAAGCAATGGAAAAAGTAGAAGTTGTTTCATATTACTCCCTTTTTAATCAATATTCCTTACTATTAGAAAGAAGAAAAGACATTTTACGAACTGTCAATGTTTGTGTAATTAAAGAATAACTTGCAAAAAATTTCTTTTTTTGCAAAATGTTCTCTCAATTAGTTTCAAAGAGGCTGACTAACATATCGAGCCCTTGTAAGAAGAAGTGAAAGTATGCTGGAATTGTTGTGCTCCAATAGCTTAATTTTGGGGTTATTTTCGGTGGCAATTAAAATCCAATTCCTGTATAGCTTTCTCAACTCCATTGGAAGAAAACTAATACGTACTCACGCTACAGTAAATATTATATGGCGCCATTTTTTCCATGAACCAGTAATACATACAAAAACTTCACATTCCCAAATGAAACTATATACCTTAATGGGTTACTTCAAAAAAGTTACTCGGGCGCCAAGGCTGGCACCACAAACTGTACGCGGCCATATGTAGAGGCTCGCTGTCAGCACCTGTAGTTTTACTCATGGGGTTGTTGACAAGATATTTTCATATATGGTATTCATATTTTCATATATAAACATATGAGATGAGGGTGGTTTGTGTCAGAATGTTGATCGGATAAATTATATAGAAACTTTCCGGAATTTCTTACATGAAGGCACTGGCGGATCCACGTGTGAGCGGAGGGGAACCCCCCCGAAGGTCTATTTGTCTATTTTTTAACATCCAGCATTTATCTTTGGGAAATACAAATATGGTCTTTTAGCGACCGATCCAATGTGTGTCACAAGTCTAACGGGGTCTAATAAAATATGTGGTACTTAATAGTACTTAATACAGACATATTTGAATTGTGAATACCTCTGTCCTTAGTTCCTTGAGGTAGCCACCATAAGCATCAAAGGACCAAGAATATGATTCATTCGTTGAATAAACAGCTGTAGGAAGGAGGACAAGTCGGCTCACTCTTTGAACTAAAAGTGTACATTTTAAAATTGTGTCCTAAAAAATGGATATATAAATGGAATTCAAAATCAAGAAAGACGAATTTAGAAAAAAGCTTTTGAAAGTGTTTTTTTTTTTTTTTTTTTTTTTTTTTTACAGTTATATACTCTATTACTGTTTAGGATAGGGACATGGAACGTACGTACTATGTTACAGGGAGGAAAATTAGAAAATCTTAAATAAGAAATGAAACAAAATAATTTAGATTTGGTAGGCGTTTGTGAAGTTAGATGGGAAGGTAATGGGGTATTGAACAGCAAAGAATATAAAATATTTTATTCAGGTAATTAAAAGGGCGGTCATAATGGCGTAGGAATAATTCTTGGAAAGCGCTTAAAAGAGAAGGTAGTGAAAGTAGAATTTATAGATGATAGAGTTATGATGTTAAGACTTAAAGGAAAAAC
This sequence comes from Thermobia domestica, assembly GCF_964235325.1. Taxonomy (NCBI): domain Eukaryota; kingdom Metazoa; phylum Arthropoda; class Insecta; order Zygentoma; family Lepismatidae; genus Thermobia; species Thermobia domestica. Next base: position 206,827,002 of record NC_137457.1, on the reverse strand, counting down.
GAAGGATCTAGTGGTGATACAGACATATGCACCGACGACTTCGCATGCAAATGAAGAAGTAGAGGAAAATTATGAGAAAATAGAAGAAATTATAGATAGGGAGAAGAAAGGTGCATGCATAATTCTAATGGGCAAATATGATTTAGGCGAAAGAAATGAAAGGGGAGAGGGACTGTGAATTTCTGTAGACAGAATTCACTAGTAATTGGGAACACTTGGTTCAATCAGCACAAGAGAAGAAGATATACATGGAAATCACCAATAGACGGTGGAAGATATCAGATAGACTATGTTATGATTCAGGAAAGGTATCGGAATAGCTTAAAGAACGCGAAGACCCTTCCCGGGGCTGATATTTTCTCTGATCATAATCTAGTGGTGGACGAAGTAGATATTCAACTGAAAAATGTAGGCAGAAAAAAAGTAGGTAACAAAGTGTTGAATACTGAAAAGTTGAAAAACGAGGAAATAAGAAATCTTTTCTTTAAAAAATTCGAAGAAAAATGTTCAAACGAGGAAAGAATAGGCGCAGGTAGTAACGCACGGTGGGAACATATTAAACGTTCCTTACAGCAAGCCGCAGAAGAAGCAGTAGGTTACTGCTAAGAAACCATGGGTTACAGAGCAGATCTTACAGAAAATGAGGGAGAGGAAGATGTGGAAACAGGTTGATACAGAAGGGAGCAGAAAGATGTACAGAAAGTTAAATAATGAATTACAAAGAGAAACAGACAGAGCGAGGGAAGAGTTTTACAAAAGAAAATGCGAGGACATAGAAGAATTAGAAAGAGTTGGGAAATATGAGGAAATGTACAAGGAGGTGAAATCTATGGAATTTCGGAGGAAACAAGGCGGTATTATGATGGCAGTAGAAAATAAGAATGGGAAGGTAGTCAGCGAGAGAAATGAGGTAATAGGAAGGTGGAAAGAATACATTGAAGACTTATATGAGAGTAGGGATAGACCGTGTAGCCTAAATGTTGAAGTAGAAAATGAAGTAGGCGAGGATGATAAAGGATTTAGTATTCTTAGGGATGAGTTTGAAAAGGCTATATCCGAGATTAGAAATGGGAAGGCAACCGGAATAGATAACATACCAATCCACAAAATATAGGAGACAAGGGAAAGAAAGAATTGTTCCAACTATGCAATGAAATATATGAAACAGGAGAATGGCCAAAAGACTTTCTGAAAACGATCATGATACCGATGGCTAAGAGATCGAACCCAAAGAGATATGAGGATTATAGAACTATTAGTCTAATATCTCATGCAGCTAAAATTCTGCTCCGAATACTGAACAGAAGGTTATATGCAAGAACAAATAAAGATATTGAGGAGGAGCAGTTCGGGTTTAGAAGAGGCAAGGGCACAAGAGATGCAATTGGATTACTAAGGGCGATCGGTGAAAGATTTATAGAAAAAGGGAAAGAAGTGTATGTTATATTTATTGATCCAGAAAAGGCTTTTGACCGCGTGAATTGGGAATTGTTGTTGGGAGTTCTAACAAAGATAGCGTTGGAATGGAAAGATAGAAGACTTATAAGAAACTTATACATGGACCAACAAGTAAGTGTTAGGATAGGGGATGAACTGACGGAAGAGAGTGCAATTGGAAGGGGAGTTTGACAAGGATGCTGCCTCTCGCCAACACTATTTAATGTCTATCTAGAAGAGATAGTGAAAAAGAGTTTACATGATGATGATGGTATTTCGGTAGGAGGTAGAATGATTAGATGCATAAGATTTGCAGACGATATAGCGCTTCTTGCAGAATCTGAAAAGAAAATCAATAAAATGTTAGAAAAAATGAGAAAGGGCTTTGAAGAATATGGGATGAAAATAATTGTTAGAAAGACAAAAACCATGGTTATTGGAACGAAGGGGTCTGTGTCAAATATAAAAGTAGGAGGGGAGAAAATAGAACAAGTGAATAGTTTTCGATATCTGGGTAGTATTCTTACTAATAACATGAAGTGAGAACGTGAAATAAAAGCAAGGATAGGAATGGCGAAAGAAGCCTTTAGGAGGAAGAAAAGTGTTTTGTGGGATCTTGAATAAAGAGTTGAGAAAAAGACTCATAAAATGCTTCGTGTGGAGTGTTGTACTGTATGTGGCGGAAACGTGGACACTACATAAAATTGATGAAAATCTACTGGAAGCCTTCGAAATGTGGATGTGGAGAAGAATGGAAAGAATTAGTTGGGTTAAGCGCAAAACGAATGAGAGAGTGTTAAAAATGGTGGGTGAGAAAAGAACGCTTTTAGATATTATTAGGAAGAGGAAGAGAAACTGGTTGGGACATTGCCTAAGAAGAGATTGTATCATGAAGGACGTCCTAGAGGATATGGTGTCGGGAAAGAGAGGGAGGGGGTGAAGGAGACTACAATTAATGGATGATATAAAAACAGAAAGATCATACGCGAAGACGAAGAAGTTAGCGGAGGACCGTGGAGCATGGAAGCTTCTCAGCTGCGGCAAGTGACATGCCAATAACGGCAGAATACCTATGATGATGATGATGATGATATTCTATTATACATGATATTTGATATGTTTGTTTAACGTCAAACGTTTTGCCAGGATGGCTAAAGTAGACGTTGACGTACAGATTATGGAGGAATCCGAACCACTTTTTTCGTTCAACTGAACCCCCATCGGGAACCGAACGCGGGATCACGCGCACCAAAGGCAAAGTGTGTTAGCCAGTGGGCTAAACTGGAGTCAATATTATATCTGAGATGAAAATAAAAGAACTAGTTAAACGTACATTTATCTCAATTGGTAGTTTCGTTGAAAGTTGAGAATTTTTCAAAATTAAATTTTAATTAGCATTTTCCCCCAAACATCTGATATTATCAAATAATATTGCCAGACGGTATGTTAAGGGAAATATAGTTTGTGTGCAGTAATGAACGGAAACATCACTTTGGTTTTACATTTCTGATATTTCTTTCATTTTATTGCATGCTTTGCTAATCCTTCAGTGGATTTCATTTTCTTTTTAATTCCTTATGCATTACAATGGCTTATATTTGATTCTATATAATTTTAATTCATGTAAAAATTTATGCGCATTTCGTGCTAGGTCTCACAAGATTTCTATTCAGTATGTGTAACAGGAAGTATAGTATTGATATTTTTGTTATTACATTATTTGCCGTATTTTATTGAATAAATTGTGCATTTACCTTCACAGTGACTAGTGATTTATATGGATAAGGAGCACTGCAATATATTATATTCGTACAGGATTTATATTCACAATTCATTTCTTCCCAAGTAACAAGACAGCTTTCGGCCAGTTGGCCCGTGCTTGGCTTTTGACTTTCTATGCTTGCACTTTCAACATATGCTTTCGTACAATCTGCCTTTTGTTGTACTTGCAAGGGATGCTTTAGATACTTTGCAGAGCGTCGTATCATCACGGCAGGGTAAAATGTTTGCATGAAGGTTGAACGGGAAACTGAATGCAAGGTTGCGCCCATGTAACTTCGTTACTGGAATCCAGCTCGCAGCATGCTTGCACGCCTTCCAATCTAACTCGATGTAAGCTTGGTCGACTTGCAATGCAAGCTTACAGCAAGCGGTTTTCAAGTTATCTCTGCTGCTAGGGTATATACGTTACTATTCTAGGTTATCTTCGAACCGCTCGTCGCTCCGGGTTCCTCTTAGTAGTACAGTATAAGGTTTAAATGCAGTGATGATTAGTATTATGCATTACAAGGTGTATTCACTTCACTCTTCTGTACATAATCTATGCCCTTGAGTGAGGGGGCCAGATTTTTTTTTTTGTTTTTTTTTTTTAAGGGGAAAAATCATAACATTCTTATTTCGGGGGAAAGTTACGAAATTCATGTTTGTTCGTGTAATCACTACTACAGGGAATAATCACGAAGTCACTAATCCTTGTAGTTCACTTTGAATATTATACTTTTTTCCTATTTTCGATTTGCTGAATTATGTCCTGATATAAACAGAAATGAAAGCAATACGAAAGGATTGCTTCCCTATATTTTGGCCAACTTGAAACACTGTGTGCCATATACTATTAAACACCATTTATAATTATAATTAATTATTCTATTATTTTTAAGCTACCAAGAAATGTACTCCCATGCGCAAAAAAAATTGCGCGTATACTGTAACTCAAGATTTTTCGCATTTATTCCATTTTCCTTACGTTTATGGGTAAAATTCAGTTATTAGTATGTGGAGATAATAGAAAGCAATTCATCTAAGAAGATATTTCCAAAAAATATAATAAAATAATAAAAATATAAGCAAAAAACAAAATTATGCTCGGTTTTTTGAATACTGGCAACGATGATTTCTACGGATTTTTTCAGTAGCAGATCACAATTGCGGAGGGAATTCAGTAGGGGAATCGAGAAGTTGGACAAGGAACTGGATAGTGGACTAAAATGTTGCATTTATTGGTTAAAACCTAGTGTGTAGATTGCCTGCCAAATATAAATTAGCTTCTGTAACTACGATGTCGTACGAAAATATAGAATTAAACAGAAAAACTCTTATCTTAAGGTTCGAAGCGATACGCACCATGGTTATGAAGATAATTTCTTTTAAAAAAGAGCCAACACAACGTAGCCTCCGTGGTTAGGTGGATAGAGTGGCGGAGTCGTAGTTATTTTATTATTTTGACACCACATCGAATCCCATCCCATCCCATTTTTTTTTTTTACAAAACATTATAGGAAGTGTTTAATTTTGATGTTAATAAGAACCGAAACAATATAATAAGGAAATAATTTATTGGTAGTATCCTTTAATCGACGTATTTATTCAGTATTAGAATACGTGTACTATTGGAAACAGTTATTGTTTTCAGTTTATAGTCTTGCATGTTACTTCCCGTTCTTGAACAGCAGACAACTCACTTCGGGTTTGTGTGTCAGGAAGAACATACGCGACCTTGACAGTCTGCTCAGTCTTACCCCTTGTTACATCGACCTGATGTTAAATGATCGTTTATGAGTGTGTGTGTGTGTGTGCTTGTTTTTTGCTTTTTAGAGTATTGACTTTTTCTCTCTTTTTTTTTCATATCCACAAGTGCAAGAATGCTTTCGTTGAACGTAACTAAATTATACAGATCTATGTATACGGAACACGAATATTTCCAAATATAGAATGAATATGAACGATAATCATACCATATTTCTACATTATATAGTAACGTGAAAAACTGATATTAAAATGATATAACAAACAGGCATAAGCTTTTTGTTCTAGCATGGCAACACATTAAACGTAACTTATTAAATTTTGGGTATTACAAATTATCACCTTACGTGTCGTTGTATTCCTATTCTTTTTCACGTTCAAGCGACGAAAGAAGAAATTGTAGTAATAGTGATAAAAACCGAATTCGAGATTTCAATGAATTCGTTTCACGCCTCCACATATCGAAAAAGTGATTTTGATGTCTGTCCATCTGTTCGTTTGTTGGTTCGTCACGCTTTTACATGCATTCAAATAGAGGCCATACTGTTCGACGTATCTGGACCTAAGTCTAGACATGAAGTTTTTATAACACTATCGTTTCGAATTCTATATTCTCCGACACATAAAAATAAGGGTAGTTTACTGAAGGATGAAAATTTAAAATAATTAAATTGTTTCAAAAATAGCTGTAAAGATTTTGCTTATTTTTTTTACAAATATAGTTTGAATCATTGCTCTGAAAAAAATACATAAGGTGTAATTTACTGTATGGGATGCGTTTTTTCGAATAATTTTCTCAATCACATTTCATAAATAGTTGTATCATTAATAACCTAACAATATGACACAACTCGTTCGTCCTGTAAACATTCAGAAGGGGTAGTTTACTCTTCTCCGACGATTTTCCCATTAGCGTCTGACCCAATTTTGTTCATATTTCATAAATAAATGTTACATAAATAAGCTAACGATATGGTATAATTCCATCATCCTAAAAAGCTAGAAGTGGTATATTACTTTTCGGAGCAAGTTTTACCCTACAATTTTGTGGAGAACGACTCAGGCAATGTTGTTCGTATTTCATAAATAGCATAACTCGTTTGTCCTGAAAAGATACACAAGGGATATTTTATTCTTGGGGATGACTTTTTTGACGATTTCTCAGAAAGTACTCAGACGCTTTTGCTCATAGTTCACATACAATTATTTCCTTAATAATTCTAATATATGGCATAAGTTATTTCTAACAGAAATATGACCAATGGGTACTTTACTTTTGGACATAAGTTGCTTCGAACAAAGTTTTCCAAAAACACATTATTTTATTCGCATTTCCCAAATAAATGTTTCAGTAATAGCTGCAGCGTAACACGAGTCAGTTTAAGAAATTCGAGCGAGAAAATTCAGTGCGTTTCATCCGTACCCATTGTTAAATATATTTTTAAATGTTACACCTAATCACAATTTTCCTAACAAAATCGAAACTTCTATTTAAATGTGCCTTGTTGTTGCCAAATGGTTCAAGTCCATTGGTTCTGGATTTGATTCCCGGTGAGAGCTAGTGTATTTTTATCCAACGTTAAGGTATAGGTAATAAGTAGGTGCAAAGAGAAAAGTGTTGAAACAAGCCTAACCAACCTAATAAATAATACAAAGAAATAATACAATATTACGAAATTATAGAAGAAACGTTGTTAATATTAGATATTTGCGTGTGAGATTGTCCAACCGGTGACTGTCAACTCCAAAGGTAAGAAAGTGAAACATCCAATACCAGGTTAATCAGTGGTCTCTAGGTAAACCTACCCTACTAGGAAGTGATTGAGATACCGAAAAATGTTGTAATCGCTGGGAGACATGTTAGGAGAATACATTGGGTGAGAGACTTTAATTCATGAATAGTCTGCACCTTCGTTGGTGTATTGATGTGCGTAGGTCGTGTGTGTTTAGCACACCGGGTTCCTTTGTTGTTAGTCCCAGCTTTCTAGACCGGATGCAGTTATTCCCGGTAGAAAATACAAAAAAAAAATACATTTCTATTACTATTAAAGTAAATAATTACACTCATTCCCTCAATGTGATACTTGTTTGTTTAATTGTATACAGAGAGCTGATCCGTGGAAGAATCGTTCATAATAATAAATAAAATAAACTCGACAAATGTTCTTGTAAATAATAGGTAAAAGTTTGTGTCACACTGTTCATTTTGCTGGGCACGCCAGTGTGCCACGTTATCCGGTTGTGTCACACTGGAATATAGGGTATGGCTTTCTAATTTTTCCCAACTATTTTAACTGCTTCAATTGAAATGAATTTATAATAATAAGAGAGTGAATTTAGTCTTCTTACCCTTCGATTTAGAAATAAGGTCCGCTAGAATTGTATATATAAAAAATAATAATACTCAGAATTTTATAGAGTGGTTTGTTTTATTCGAAATGACATACTTCCTGCAACTGTTTGGGTTGGATTTATTTGAAATCAAATCTTTAAGTTTTACGACCCACGGTTATACCGGCTAGGCTAAAGGACACGGTGATGATGAGAAATGAATGCAATGGTGGAATGAAAAAAGTGGGAGAAAACGGAAGAACCCCGAGAAAACCCATGCACATGGTGTTTCTCCACCACAAAATTCACTTGGTGCGAGCTGGGGTCGAACCAAGGATCCCATGCACCAAAGGTGAACGCTTTATCACTGAGCCACCGCGGCCCCTCTGAAATTATTTATAGGAGAGAGTGACTACTTTTATGAAAACTTGATATCGAACACATTTGTTTAAAAATACCAGCTTTTTGTGAAATATTGCTTAATATTCAGGAAACCCTAAGTCAATAATAAAATAATAATAATAATAATAATAATAATAATAATAATAATAATAATAATAATAACTATTATTATTATTATTATTATTATTATTATTATTATTATTATTATTATTATTATTATTATTATTATCTTAAATTAAAAACTCTCTGGACCTAGTGCATTGGCACAATTCCACGAATCAAAAGGAATGTGTTTACTTATCATATAAGTGTAGAAGGACTTAATCCCTGTTGCTTTCAATATAAAAAGAAAGTGTCCAACTGTCAAATGATATGCTACATAAAATGCCCTATGCAACATAATGTAGTATAGAGTCATCATTCCAGGTGGTCTAAAGAACACTTTCGTTTTAGCAAGAAAGGAAGAAAATAGAAAATACTGAGTTTTAACCTAGTAGAAAGTTTGCAGATTTAAGGGAAAATGCACAGAGTTGTTGGATATAAAATGTAGTTCGGATTAATGGAGTAAGACACCGTAAATATTTTATTGTTTGAAATATACTGGGAGTGACCAAGCCATTACATATGGAAATATCGAAAGAGATACGTTAATGGTGTTAGTTGCAAACTTTTTTAGAAATGAAAAAAATAAGGAAATCTCTAAAAATCTGATATCACAGATCCAAATTGACTGACTGTTAAGTAAAACTGCTAAATCTGAGTAAAGCAAAAAAAAAAAAAAAAAAAAAAGTTTTAATGACCTGTGTTAGTTTCAGACATATCATTCTCATATCAAAACTACGATAGAAGTAAATTATGAATAAAGGTGAATTCACAGTTCTGGAATACCAACAAATGATTTTGCTAGATGTAACTTTTCAGAAAACTTTTTATAAGGCTTTAGATTTATTATTATTATTATTATTTTGTTTGTTTGTTTATTAGCTTCCCCATGCCGTAAACGTCGCCAAGTCCTAGTGGCTCACTTGCCGGTAAATGGCGATCGTCGATATAGCGACGCGTCGAAGGATTGCCGCTAGCGTGCCACTAGTGGCAGGGATTCGTCGAGTCGAAGCAGATATCTAGAATCGGGGGTATTGAAGTTACCACAACGTAAGAACGAGGACTTCATTTTGGTCCGCGCTCGTTTGATTTGTCACGGAGAATCGTAAAGGGACCAACATGAACTATCGCCAGTCATGTGCATGCGGTTATTATTATATATTATTTTTCCCTGACGAATTGCTATTATAAGGACAATACTTGAGCTCCGGGGGTCAAGAGTAACTCCTGCCTTTACATCATGAAGTGAAAAATCTTGAGGTGGGTGCGTATAATTGTATGAATTTAGTTGGCAACTGTCGCCGATCACTAGCAAGTGAATATGGGAGAACTATTAAAAAGTAAATAGACGCTTGCCATTTTGTTATAAAATTACATGGCGAGTGCATTTGATTTGATTCCGAACAGTTGTCTTCAAATATACACGGTTAAAGAAGCACTCTGATTAGAAATATTAAAAAGACTTCAACGATTTATCACTCTACAAGCTGTGTCTTCATAATCGCCTCCGTGACGAATTCGGAAGAACACGCAATTAGTAACCCTAAGGTTGATGGTTCACGCCCAGCTCAGGGCACTTTCGTTTTATTTTTTTAAAAATGTTTTTAGACTCATCTTGATGCAAAGAAATTACGCATATAGGCGATTTAACGTATTTTAGGGGAATAATTTTGTGGTTCGTTCGCGTTCCGTCGCTTCTCTGCCGGTGGTGGTATAATTTTCAAAACGGAAGTGGGACCAATTTTTGGCTGCGGGACCGTCAATTTTTGGGGACATGTCACTAGTTGCCTATCGGTGGTCCACCGACGCTTACGGCATGGGATTGTCCTCTCACGAGTGAGGCAGATTGTAATCACCAAGAGTGTTTTAGAAAAATGGGAAACATATTCCGACTTCGACTTCTGAATAATCCGTTTAGGATCAAGTCGAATCAAGGCTGCGCCACGGGAAGGTAGAACAAGTGAGGCAATCGTTCCAAGCACTACGCTCGACAGCTTCCGTCTCATTCACGACTTAGACTCTTCAGGAAAAGTAACAAGTTTATTACTTGTAATTTATTCTTTGAGTCAAAGTATTTTGCAATAAACCATCGTTTTGTAAGATATTTTTACGATTGTATACTATTAACTCGCTAATGCTCGCTGGGGGCTACGCCCCCAGACCCCCGGTCATAGCTTTCCCATAAGGTGTCAAGTTCTAGAAAACTATTCCTTGAGGAATTCATTTCTCTTTACAGCACACACCTGTTACCAACACATACTTGAATTGAACCGGTATTATTTCTTCCGTTTAACTTTGGAAAACAAACACACAATTTATAAGAAATAACTCTATTACTACTTCTATTCTGTCAATCATGTACATGGCTAATTATATACACTTTGCGCACATCTATACATGTTAGAGACAATAACAGAATTTATTTTCTAAAACATAAACAGCGGAAACTGTCTTGCGATAGCCTACCAATTAAACCTTTCATTTTCCGAAAACACTCACTGTTTACAAATGTGAATTTTTCCACCCTTTTAAATATTATGTTTTGCAGTATAATTTAGTACGTACAATGTATTATAATAGTGTCCCTGTTGTTAATTGTACATATTACCTGCACTAAAAGTAATTCACATCTGTGATATAAGAGTGCGAAAAAATTTCAGGCTCCCTGCATATTTATTCTTGTATTTACAATGAACACTACAATTTACGGGGTAATTTACAAATATGAATATTGTTGGAAATTATTTATTTTTTTTTCAGAGCATTTGAGTGAACACTACTTTTGTACTGTAATGTAGTACAGTGGATTATAATGGAAACCTTGGGCATAGTTATACATATTACCTGCAGCAAGACTTTTTCAAATATTTCACATTTACTGGACAATTTCTTGCAGTCAACCTGTATCCCTCGTCTTGTATTTTCAATAAAGACTACAATTTGTAGGTAATTTATAAAAATGAATTTTGTTAAGGCTTTTTAAACATTAGTTCATAACATTTGATTCAACACTAGTTTTTGCAGTGTAACGTAGTACGTCTTATTATAATGGTGTCCTTTGGTAAAAAATGTACTTACTGGGCAGCAAGACTTCTTGAAATGTTTATATACCCTGGGCAATTACATAGAGTCTTCGTGTATCTTTACTCTCATATTTTCAATGAAGACGATTATTAACTAAGTAATTTAGAATATGAATATTATTGGAGGCTTTTGAAAATTTGTTTATAGCATTTTAAACAAACCACTTTTTTCATAGTTGTATAAATGTGTATTAGAATGGTGTCTTTCTCATTTCTTATTACAATTAAATAACAAGACATCATTTCCTTAATGAAACTAAAAAACGCGTATATAACCCGATTACTATTCCGATTTTAGAGGTGAAACTCGCTAAAGCTCGCTGGGGGCTCCGCCCCCAGGACCCCGGTCATCGCTTTGCCATAAGGTGTCAAGTTCTAGAAAACTTCCTTGAGGAATTCACTTCCCTTTACAGCACACACCTGTTACCAACACATACTTCAATTGAACCGGTATTATTTCTTCCATTTAACTTCGGACAGCAAACACACAATTTATAAGAAGAACTCTATTACTACTTCTATTCTGGCAATCATGTACATGGCTAATTATATACACTTTGCGCACATCTATACATGTTAGAGACAATAACAGAATTTATTTTCTGAAACATAAACAGCTGAAACTGTCTTGCAATAGCCTACCAATTAAACCTTTCATTTTCCGAAAACACTCACTGTTTACAAATGTGAATTTTTCCACCCTTTTAAATATTATGTTTTGCAGTGTAATTTAGTACGTACAATGTATTATAATAGTGTCCCTGTTGCTAATTGTACATATTACCTGCACTAAAAGTAATTCACATCTGTGATAGAGTGCGAAAATATTTCAGGCTCCCTGCATATTTATTCTTGTATTTACAATGAAGACTACAATTTACTAGGTAATTTACAAATATGAATATTGTTGGAAATTATTTAAATTTTTTTCATAGCATTTCAGTGAACACTACTTTTGTACTGTAATGTAGTACAGTGGATTATAATGGAAACCTTGGGCGTAGTTGTACATATTACCTGCAGCAAGACTTTTTCAAATATTTCATATTTACTGGACAATTTCTTGCAGTCAACCTGTATCTCTCGTCTTGTATTTTCAATAAAGACTACAATTTGTAGGTAATTTATGAAAATGAATTTTGTTAAGGCTTTTTAAACATTAGTTCATAACATTTGATTCAACACTAGTTTTTGCAGTGTAACGTAGTACATCTTATTATAATGGTGTCCTTTGGTAAAAAATGTACTTACTGGGCAGCAAGACTTCTTGAAATGTTTATATACACAGGGCAATTACATAGAGTCTTCGTGTATCTTTACTCTCATATTTTCAACGAAGACTATTATTAACTAAGTCATTTAGAATATGAATATTATTGGAGGCTTTTGAAAATTTGTTTATAGCATTTTAAACAAACCACTTTTTGCATAGTAGTATAACAGTGTATTAGAATGGTGTCTTTCTCATTTCTTAATACAATTAAATAAAAAGACATCATTTCCTTAATGATACTAAAAAACGCATATATAACCCGATTACTATTCCGATTTTAGAGGGGTAATTCCCCACAGATGCCGGCCGCAACGTACCAGTATCATGTGAGCAGTAAGAACGAAGTCGAAAATCTAAGGAAATCGGTAGTGTAGGGGATTGACGTGAGCCTACTAGACAGGAGACCTGGGTTCGATTCCAACAATCTTTTTCTCACTTTTTCTTTCTTTGAAAGTTTATTTTCATAGCATATATTGTTTGCCTATAAGGTTGAGTCTATTATAAAACGCATTTCACTCCAACCGGTCCTATAAACAAACTACTGAACCGAAAGAGGCACTTTTCCACGTATCCCGTATATTATAACTATATACGCTGCCAACGAGAAAATTGTCAAAAGGTGCGTATAGTTATATATATGTGTGTGTGTGTGTCTGTGTATTTTTCAGTTGTGGTATAGACTTCAAACTTGGTATACGCATCTCTCTAAACGACCAGTATAAAAAGGGAGATTGTTTGCAATTATTTCCGGTTCGAAGCACACACTATCCTCGCGAGACAAAATGTATTTTTGTCTCGTCTGTATACTATATCGTGGAAACAATGCTCAATGTTTTTTTTCAAAATGTTTTTGAGGGGTACACTACCTCCTTGGGGCTCTTAGAGTGCCCCCGCAGGAGACCAAATAATACGTGTATAATAGAATAATAAATAGAATACTATGAGCAGTGCCCCTGGGAATACTAACTGTGATCCTCAGGAACATTGTTTCTGAAAGAAACACTGGTGTTGCCCCATCTCTAAAGCTACATATGTTTCTTTCTAAATAGTTGAGTATCGTCTCGAAGCTTCACACGAACATACTGCCTAGTTTCGAGACGATATCAACAGTTAGTGTATAAATATATTCTTTTCGTCTGTGTCTGTAATAACGAAAATATTTTGTTCACGCAATCCCAACAGAAACTATTTTGATAAAACGAAGCAACATGATAAGAAAAAAAACGTAAGAAGAAAGAAGGTTCGGCGGGGAATCGAACCCAGACCTGCTACTCAGAAAGGAGACACTTTACCGCGGAGCTAACTTACTACGTTGAGTTTTGTTTGTTTTATTCTCCTCAATATACCACATAAGAGTCCAAATGAAGGCAATTCAAAAATATGGCAATTTTGCATTCAAGATGGCGACTTCTCCAATGATTTGTTTCTTCACTTAAACTGAACTACGTCCTTAATAACATAGCGAAACCTGGCTTACCTACCAAGAGCACAACTTACAATTTTTATGGTTAAAAATTTTTGAGCCGCCATTTTGAATCGAAGATGGCGACTTTTCCAACATGTCGGATTTTTCCCCTCACATGCCCTGTAATCTACACACTTGAACGCAATTTCGTGATTCCACCATATCTACAAGTTGTGTAGAATTAGACGCCCCCTTATAACATTCCTAGCACTTTCTTACACCGAACATGACTATATTTTCAAGTTTAAGGGCGGATTCGCAAACTACGCATCAGAATAAACATCACCTCGAAATTTCAACGTCCTACATACAGCCATTACAAATTTCACACTTTTTCGATTTGCGCCGTGAACGAAAACGAATTTTAATGCTCTTTTTTCTATCATAAACTATGTTCCTAGCTTCACTGCCTGACAAAATATGACGTTTCTATGGTGTGCGGAACTAATCTAAAAACCAGCATTTTGAAACGACGAAAAATTTCGACACTTCATTTACATGGAAAATGTCGCCTTTTTCGTGATATCGGAATTTTCCCATTGATCACATCCCATGACGAACAAGTATGCAAAATTTGGTGTTCGTATGTTTTGTGGAAGTATGCAAACAATTAAGTGTGTTTCCGATTATAGAGGTATATAATTCCCCATAGATGCCGGCCGCAACGTACCAGTATCATGTGAGCAGTAAGAACGAAGTCGAAAATCTAAGGAAATCGGTAGTGTAGGGGATTGACGTGAGCCTACTAGACAGGAGACCTGGGTTCGATTCCAACAATCTTTTTCTCACTTTTTCTTTCTTTGAAAGTTTATTTTCATAGCATACATTGTTTGCCTATTAGGTTGAGTCTATTATAAAACGCATTTCACTCCAACCGGTCCTGTAAACAAACTACTGAACCGAAAGAGGCACTTTTCCACGTATCCCGTATATTATAACTATATACGCTGCCAACGAGAAAATTGTCAAAAGGTGCGTATATATATATATATATATGTGTGTGTGTGTCTGTGTATTTCCTTAAAAGTTATAATCTTATACTTTTTCAGTTGTGGTATAGACTTCAAACTTGGTATACGCATCTCTCTAAACGACCAGTATAAAAAGGGAGATTGTTTTTCAATTATTTCCGGTTCGAAGCACACACTATCCTCGCGAGACAAAATGTATTTTTGTCTCGTCTGTATACAATATCGTGGAAATGATGCTCAATGTTTTTTTTTCAAAATGTTTTTGGGGGGTACACTGCCTCCTTGGGGCTTATAGAGTGCACCCGCAGAAGACCAAATAATACGTGTATAATAGAATAATAAATAGAATACTATGAGCAGTGCCCCTGGGAATACTAACTGTGATCCTCAGGAACATTGTTTCTGAAAGAAACACTGGTGTTGCCCCATCTCTAAAGCTACATATGTTTCTTTCTAAATAGTTGAGTATCGTCTCGAAGCTTCACACGAACATACTACCTAGTTTCGAGACGATATCAACAGTTAGTGTATAAATATATTCTTTTCGTCTGTGTCTGTAGTAACGAAAATATTTTGTTTACGCAATGACAACAGAAACTATTTTGATAAAACGAAGCAACATAAGAAAAAAAACGTAAGAAGAAAGAAGGTTCGGCGGGGAATCGAACCCAGACCTGCTACTCAGAAAGCAGACACTTTACCGCGGAGCTAACTTACTACGTTGAGTTTTGTTTGTTTTATTCTCCTCAATATACCACACAAGAGTCCAAATGAAGGCAATTCAAAAATAAGGCAATTTTGCATTCAAGATGGCGACTTCTCCAATGATTTGTTTCTTCACTTAAACTGAACTACGTCCTTAATAACATAGCGAAACCTGGCTTACCTACCAACAGCACAACTTACAATTTTTATGGTTACAAATTTTTGAGCCGCCATTTTGAATCGAAGATGGCGACTTCTCCAACATGTCGGATTTTTCCCCTCACATGCTCTGTAATCTACACACTTGAACGCAATTTCGTGATTCCACCATATCTACAAGTTGTGTAGAATTAGACGCCCCCTTATAACATTCCTAGCACTTTCTTACACCGAACATGACTATTTTTTCAAGTTTAAGGGCGGATTCGCAAACTAAGCATCAGAATAAACATCACCTCGAAATTTCAACGTCCTACATACAGCCATTACAAATTTCACATTTTTTCGATTTGCGTCGCGAAACGAAAACGAATTTTAATGCTCTTTTTTCTATCATAAACTATGTTCCTAGCTTCACTGCCTCACAAAATATGACGTTTCTATGGTGTGCGGAACTAATCTAAAAACCAGCATTTTGAAACGACGAAAAATTTCGACACTTCATTTACATGGAAAATGTCGCCTTTTTCGTGATATCGGAATTTTCCCATTGCTCACATCCCATGACGAACAAGTATGCAAAATTTGGTGTTCGTATGTTTTGTGGAAGTATGCAAACAATTAAGTGTGTTTCCGATTATAGAGGTATATAATTCCCCACAGATGCCGGCCGCAACGTACCAGTATTATGTGAGCAGTAAGAACGAAGTCGAAAATCTAAGGAAATCGGTAGTGTATTTGATTGACATGAGCCTACTGGACAGGAGACCTGGGTTCGATTCCTAACAATCTTTTTCTCACTTTTTCTTTCTTTGAAAGTTTATTTTCATAGCATATATTGTTTGCCTATAAGGTTGAGTCTATTATAAAACGCATTTCACTCCAACCGGTCCTGTAAACACACTACTGTCCCGAAAGAAGCACTTTTCCACGTATCCCGTATATTATAACTATATACGCTGCCAACGAGAAAATTGTCAAAAGCTGTATATATATATATATATATATATATATATATATATATATATATATATATATATATGTGTGTGTGTTTGTGTGTGTGTGTGTGTGTATTTCCTTAAAAGTTATAATCTTATACTTTTTCAGTTTTGGTATAGACTTCAAACTTGGTATACGCATCTCTCTAAACGACCAGTATAAAAAGGGAGATTGTTTGCAATTATTTCCGGTTCGAAGCACACACTATCCTCGCGAGACAAAATGTATTTTTGTCTCTTCTGTATACTATATCGTGGAAATGATGCTCAATGTTTTTTTTTTCAAAATGTTTTTAGGGGTTACACTGCCTCCTTGGGGCTCTTAGAGTGCCCCCGCAGGAGACCAAATAATACGTGTATAATAGAATATTAAATAGAATACTATGAGCAGTGCCCCTGGGAATACTAACTGTGATCCTCAGGAACATTGTTTCTGAAAGAAACACTGGTGTTGCCCCATCTCTAAAGCTACATATGTTTCTTTCTAAATAGTTGAGTATCGTCTCGAAGCTTCACACGAACATACTACCTAGTTTCGAGACGATATCAACAGTTAGTGTATAAATATATTCTTTTCGTCTGTGTCTGTAATAACGAAAATAATTTGTTCACGCAATCCCAACAGAAACTATTTTGATAAAACGAAGCAACATGATAAGAAAAAAAACGTAAGAAGAAAGGAGGTTCGGCGGGGAATCGAACCCAGACCTGCTACTCAGAAAGCAGACACTTTACCGCGGAGCTAACTTACTACGTTGAGTTTTGTTTGTTTTATTCTCCTCAATATACCACATAAGAGTCCAAATGAAGGCAATTCAAAAATAAGGCAATTTTGCATTCAAGATGGCGACTTCTCCAATGATTTGTTTCTTCACTTAAACTGAACTACGTCCTTAATAACATAGCGAAACCTGGCTTGCCTACCAAGAGCACAACTTACAATTTTTATGGTTACAAATTTTTGAGCCGCCATTTTGAATCGAAGATGGCGACTTTTCCAACATGTCGGATTTTTCCCCTCACATGCCCTGTAATCTACACACTTGAACGCAATTTCGTGATTCCACCATATCTACAAGTTGTGTAGAATTAGACGCCCCCTTATAACATTCCTAGCACTTTCTTACACCGAACATGACTATTTTTTCAAGTTTAAGGGCGGATTCGCAAACTACGCATCAGAATAAACATCACCTCGAAATTTCAACGTCCTACATACAGCCATTACAAATTTCACATTTTTTCGATTTGCGTCGCGAAACGAAAACGAATTTTAATGCTCTTTTTTCTATCATAAACTATGTTCCTAGCTACACTGCCTGACAAAATATGACGTTTCTATGGTGTGCGGAACTACTCTAAAAACCAGCATTTTGAAACGATGAAAAATTACGACACTTCATTTACATGGAAAATGTCGCCTTTTTCGTGATATCGGAATTTTCCCATTGCTCACATCCCATGACGAACAAGTATGCAAAATTTGGTGTTCGTATGTTTTGTGGAAGTATGCAAACAATTAAGTGTGTTTCCGATTATAGAGGTATATAATTCCCCACAGATGCCGGCCGCAACGTACCAGTATAATGTGAGCAGTAAGAACGAAGTCGAAAATCTAAGGAAATCGGTAGTGTAGGGGATTGACGTGAGCCTACTGGACAGGAGGCCTGGGTTCGATTCCTAACAATCTTTTTCTCACTTTTCCCTTCTTTGAAAGTTTATTTTTATAGCATATATTGTTTGCCTATAAGGTTGAGTCTATTATAAAACGCATTTCACTCCAACCGGTACTGTAAACAAACTACTGTCCCGAAAGAGGCACTTTTCCACGTATCCCGTATATTATAACTATATACGCTGCCCACGAGAAAATTGTCAAAAGGTGCGTATATATATATATATATGTGTGTGTGTGTGTCTGTGTGTGTATAAAAAGGGAGATTGTTTGCAATTATTTCCCGTTCGAAGCACACACTATCCTCGCGAGACAAAATGTATTTTTGTCTCGTCTGTATACTATATCGTGGAAATGATGCTCAATGTTTTTCTCCAAAATGTTTTTGGGGGGTACACTGCCTCCTTGGGGCTTATAGAGTGCACCCGCAGGAGACCAAATAATACGTGTATAATAGAATAATAAATAGAATACTATGAGCAGTGCCCCTGGGAATACTAACTGTGATCCTCAGGAACATTGTTTCTGAAAGAAACACTGGTGTTGCCCCATCTCTAAAGCTACATATGTTTCTTTCTAAATAGTTGAGTATCGTCTCGAAGCTTCACACGAACATACTGCCTAGTTTCGAGACGATATCAACAGTTAGTGTATAAATATATTCTTTTCGTCTATGTTTGTAATAACGAAAATATTTTGTTCACGCAATACCAACAGAAACTATTCTGATAAAACGAAGCAACGTGATAAGAAAAAAAACGTAAGATTAAAAAAGGTTCGGCGGGGAATCGAACCCAGACTTTTGTTTATTCTCCTCAATATAGCACATAAGAGTCCAAATGAAGGCAATTCAAAAATATGGCAATTTTGCATTCAAGATGGCGACTTCTCCAATGATTTGTTTCTTCACTTAAACTGAACTACGTCCTTAATAACATAGCGAAACCTGGCTTACCTACCAAGAGCACAACCTACAATTTTCATGGTTACAAATTTTTGAGCCGCCATTTTGAATCGAAGATGACGACTTTTCCAACATGTCGGATTTTTCCCTTCACATGGGCTGTAATCTACACACTTGAACGCAATTTTGTGATTCCACCATTACTACAAGTTGTGTAGAATTAGACGCACCCTTATAACATTCCTAGCACTTTCTTACACCGAACATGACTATTTTTTTCAAGTTTAAGGGCGGATTCGCAAACTACGCATCAGAATAAACATCACCACTTTTTCTTTCTTTGAAAGTTTATTTTTATAGCATTTTTTTTGCCTATAAGGTTGAGTCTATTATAAAACGCATTTCACTCCAACCGGTACTGTAAACAAACTACGGACCCGAAAGAGGCTCTTTTCCACGTATCCCGTATATTATAACTATATACGCTGCCAACGAGAAAATTGTCAAAAGATGCGTGTGTGTGTCTGTGTGTGTATAAAAGGGAGATTGTTTGCAATTATTTCCGGTTCGAAGCACACACTATCCTCGCGAGACAAAATGTATTTTTGGCTCGTCTGTATACTATATCGTGGAAATGATGCTCAATGTTTTTCTCCAAAATGTTTTTAGGGGGTGCACTGCCTCCTTCGGGCTCTTAGAGTGCCCCCGCAGGAGACCAAATAATACGTGTATAATAGAATAATAAATAGAATACTATGAGCACAGCCCCTGGGAATACTAACTGTGATCCTCAGGATCATTGTTTCTGAAAGAAACACTGGTGTTGCCCCATCTCTAAAGCTACATATGTTTCTTTCTAAATAGTTGAGTATCGTCTCGAAGCTTCACACGAACATACTGCCTAGTTTCGAGACGATATCAACAGTTAGTGTATAAATATATATTCTTTTCGTCTATGTCTGTAGTAACGAAAATATTTTGTTCACGCAATGCCAACAGAAACTATTTTTATAAAACGAAGCAACGTGATAAGAAAAAAAAAGTAAGATAAAAAAAGGTTCGGCGGGGAATCGAACCCAGACCTGCTACTCAGAAAGCAGACACTTTACCGCGGAGATAACTTACTACGTTGAATTCTGTTTGTTTATTCTCCTCAATATACCACATAGAGTCCAAATGAAGGCAATTCAAAAATATGGCAATTTTGCATTCAAGATGGCGACTTCTCCAATGATTTGTTTCTTCACTTAAACTGAACTACATCCTTAATAACATAGCGCAACCTGGCTTACCTACGAAGAGCACAACTTACAATTTTCATGGCTACAATATTTTGGGCCGCCTTTTTGAATCGAAGATGACGACTTTTCCAACATGTCGGATTTTTCCCCTCACACGGGCTGTAATCTAAACACTTGAACGCAATTTCGTGGTTCCACCATTACTACAAGTTGTGTAGAATTACACGCACCCTGATAACATACCTAGCTCTTTCTTACACCGAACATGACTATTTTTTTCAAGTTTAAGGGCGGATTCGCAAACTACGCATCAGAATAAACATCACCTCGAAATTTCAACGTCCTACATACAGCCATTACAAATTTCACATTTTTTCGATTTGCGCCGCGAAACGAAAACGAATTTTAATCCTCTTTTTTCTATCATAAACTATGTTCCCAGCTTCACTGCCTGACAAAATATGACGTTTCTATGGTGTGCGGAACTACTCTAAAAACCAGCATTTCGAAACGACGAAAAATTTCGACACTTCAATTACATGGAAAATGTCGCCTTTTTCGTGGTATCGGAATTTTCCCATTACTCACATCCCATGAGGAACAAGTATGCAAAATTTGGTGTTTCTATGTTTTGTGGAAATATGCAAACAATTAAGTGTGTTTCCGATTATAGAGGTATATAATTCCCCACAGATGCCGGCCGCAACGTACCAGTATAATGTGAGCATTAAGAACGAAGTCGAAAATCTAAGGAAATCGGTAGTGTAGGGGATTGACGTGAGCATACTGGACAGGAGACCTGGGTTCGATTCCTAACAATCTTTTTCTCACTTTTTTTTGTTTGAAAGTTTATTTTTATAGCATATATTGTTTGCCTATAAGGTTGAGTCTATTATAAAACGCATTTCACTCCAACCGGTACTGTAAACAAACTACTGACCCGAAGGAGGCACTTTCCGCGTATCCCGTATATTATAACTATATATGCCGCCCACGAGAAAATTGTCAAAAGGTGCGTATATATTTATACATGTGTGTGTGTGTGTGTGTCTGTGTGTGTATAAAAAGGGAGATTGTTTGCAATTATTTTCGGTTCGAAGCACACACTATCCTCGCCAGACAAAATGTATTTTAGTCAAGTCTGTATACTATATCGTGGAAATGATGCTCAATGTTTTTTCCAAAATGTTTTGGGTGGTACACTGCCTCCTTGGGGCTTTCAGAGTGCCCCAGCAGGAGACCAAATAATACGTGTATAATAGAATAATAAATTGAATACTATGAGCAGTGTCCCTGGGAATACTAACTGTGATCCTCAGGAACATTGTTTCTGAAAGAAACACTGGTGTTGCCCCATCTCTAAAGCTACATATGTTTCTTTCTAAAAAGTTGAATATCGTCTCGAAGCTTCACACGAACATACTGCCTAGTTTCGAGACGATATCAACAGTTAGTGTATAAATATACTCTTTTCGTCTATGTCTGTAATAACGAAAATATTTTGTTCACGCAATGCCAACAGAAACTATTTTGATAAAACGAAGCAACATAAGAAAAAAAACGTAAGAAGAAAGAAGGTTCGGCGGGGAATCGAACCCAGACCTGCTACTCAGAAAGCAGACACTTTACCGCGGAGCTAACTTACTACGTTGAGTTTTGTTTGTTTTATTCTCCTCAATATACCACACAAGAGTCCAAATGAAGGCAATTCAAAAATAAGGCAATTTTGCATTCAAGATGGCGACTTCTCCAATGATTTGTTTCTTCACTTAAACTGAACTACGTCCTTAATAACATAGCGAAACCTGGCTTACCTACCAACAGCACAACTTACAATT
Organism: Thermobia domestica; assembly: GCF_964235325.1. NCBI lineage: Eukaryota > Metazoa > Arthropoda > Insecta > Zygentoma > Lepismatidae > Thermobia > Thermobia domestica. Next base: position 206,804,893 of record NC_137457.1, on the reverse strand, counting down.
TTTATGGTTACAAATTTTTGAGCCGCCATTTTGAATCGAAGATGGCGACTTCTCCAACATGTCGGATTTTTCCCCTCACATGCTCTGTAATCTACACACTTGAACGCAATTTCGTGATTCCACCATATCTACAAGTTGTGTAGAATTAGACGCCCCCTTATAACATTCCTAGCACTTTCTTACACCGAACATGACTATTTTTTCAAGTTTAAGGGCGGATTCGCAAACTAAGCATCAGAATAAACATCACCTCGAAATTTCAACGTCCTACATACAGCCATTACAAATTTCACATTTTTTCGATTTGCGTCGCGAAACGAAAACGAATTTTAATGCTCTTTTTTCTATCATAAACTATGTTCCTAGCTTCACTGCCTCACAAAATATGACGTTTCTATGGTGTGCGGAACTAATCTAAAAACCAGCATTTTGAAACGACGAAAAATTTCGACACTTCATTTACATGGAAAATGTCGCCTTTTTCGTGATATCGGAATTTTCCCATTGCTCACATCCCATGACGAACAAGTATGCAAAATTTGGTGTTCGTATGTTTTGTGGAAGTATGCAAACAATTAAGTGTGTTTCCGATTATAGAGGTATATAATTCCCCACAGATGCCGGCCGCAACGTACCAGTATTATGTGAGCAGTAAGAACGAAGTCGAAAATCTAAGGAAATCGGTAGTGTATTTGATTGACATGAGCCTACTGGACAGGAGACCTGGGTTCGATTCCTAACAATCTTTTTCTCACTTTTTCTTTCTTTGAAAGTTTATTTTCATAGCATATATTGTTTGCCTATAAGGTTGAGTCTATTATAAAACGCATTTCACTCCAACCGGTCCTGTAAACAAACTACTGTCCCGAAAGAAGCACTTTTCCACGTATCCCGTATATTATAACTATATACGCTGCCAACGAGAAAATTGTCAAAAGCTGTATATATATATATATATATATATATATATATATATATATATATATATATATATATATGTGTGTGTGTTTGTGTGTGTGTGTGTGTGTATTTCCTTAAAAGTTATAATCTTATACTTTTTCAGTTTTGGTATAGACTTCAAACTTGGTATACGCATCTCTCTAAACGACCAGTATAAAAAGGGAGATTGTTTGCAATTATTTCCGGTTCGAAGCACACACTATCCTCGCGAGACAAAATGTATTTTTGTCTCTTCTGTATACTATATCGTGGAAATGATGCTCAATGTTTTTTTTTTCAAAATGTTTTTAGGGGTTACACTGCCTCCTTGGGGCTCTTAGAGTGCCCCCGCAGGAGACCAAATAATACGTGTATAATAGAATATTAAATAGAATACTATGAGCAGTGCCCCTGGGAATACTAACTGTGATCCTCAGGAACATTGTTTCTGAAAGAAACACTGGTGTTGCCCCATCTCTAAAGCTACATATGTTTCTTTCTAAATAGTTGAGTATCGTCTCGAAGCTTCACACGAACATACTGCCTAGTTTCGAGACGATATCAACAGTTAGTGTATAAATATATTCTTTTCGTCTGTGTCTGTAATAACGAAAATAATTTGTTCACGCAATGCCAACAGAAACTATTTTGATAAAACGAAGCAACATGATAAGAAAAAAAACGTAAGAAGAAAGGAGGTTCGGCGGGGAATCGAACCCAGACCTGCTATTCAGAAAGCAGACACTTTACCGCGGAGCTAACTTACTACGTTGAGTTTTGTTTGTTTTATTCTCCTCAATATACCACATAAGAGTCCAAATGAAGGCAATTCAAAAATAAGGCAATTTTGCATTCAAGATGGCGACTTCTCCAATGATTTGTTTCTTCACTTAAACTGAACTACGTCCTTAATAACATAGCGAAACCTGGCTTGCCTACCAAGAGCACAACTTACAATTTTTATGGTTACAAATTTTTGAGCCGCCATTTTGAATCGAAGATGGCGACTTTTCCAACATGTCGGATTTTTCCCCTCACATGCCCTGTAATCTACACACTTGAACGCAATTTCGTGATTCCACCATATCTACAAGTTGTGTAGAATTAGACGCCCCCTTATAACATTCCTAGCACTTTCTTACACCGAACATGACTATTTTTTCAAGTTTAAGGGCGGATTCGCAAACTACGCATCAGAATAAACATCACCTCGAAATTTCAACGTCCTACATACAGCCATTACAAATTTCACATTTTTTCGATTTGCGTCGCGAAACGAAAACGAATTTTAGTGCTCTTTTTTCTATCATAAACTATGTTCCTAGCTTCACTGCCTGACAAAATATGACGTTTCTATGGTGTGCGGAACTACTCTAAAAACCAGCATTTTGAAACGATGAAAAATTACGACACTTCATTTACATGGAAAATGTCGCCTTTTTCGTGATATCGGAATTTTCCCATTGCTCACATCCCATGACGAACAAGTATGCAAAATTTGGTGTTCGTATGTTTTGTGGAAGTATGCAAACAATTAAGTGTGTTTCCGATTATAGAGGTATATAATTCCCCACAGATGCCGGCCGCAACGTACCAGTATAATGTGAGCAGTAAGAACGAAGTCGAAAATCTAAGGAAATCGGTAGTGTAGGGGATTGACGTGAGCCTACTGGACAGGAGGCCTGGGTTCGATTCCTAACAATCTTTTTCTCACTTTTCCCTTCTTTGAAAGTTTATTTTTATAGCATATATTGTTTGCCTATAAGGTTGAGTCTATTATAAAACGCATTTCACTCCAACCGGTACTGTAAACAAACTACTGTCCCGAAAGAGGCACTTTTCCACGTATCCCGTATATTATAACTATATACGCTGCCCACGAGAAAATTGTCAAAAGGTGCGTATATATATATATATATATATGTGTGTGTGTGTGTCTGTGTGTGTATAAAAAGGGAGATTGTTTGCAATTATTTCCCGTTCGAAGCACACACTATCCTCGCGAGACAAAATGTATTTTTGTCTCGTCTGTATACTATATCGTGGAAATGATGCTCAATGTTTTTCTCCAAAATGTTTTTGGGGGGTACACTGCCTCCTTGGGGCTTATAGAGTGCACCCGCAGGAGACCAAATAATACGTGTATAATAGAATAATAAATAGAATACTATGAGCAGTGCCCCTGGGAATACTAACTGTGATCCTCAGGAACATTGTTTCTGAAAGAAACACTGGTGTTGCCCCATCTCTAAAGCTACATATGTTTCTTTCTAAATAGTTGAGTATCGTCTCGAAGCTTCACACGAACATACTGCCTAGTTTCGAGACGATATCAACAGTTAGTGTATAAATATATTCTTTTCGTCTATGTTTGTAATAACGAAAATATTTTGTTCACGCAATACCAACAGAAACTATTCTGATAAAACGAAGCAACGTGATAAGAAAAAAAACGTAAGATTAAAAAAGGTTCGGCGGGGAATCGAACCCAGACTTTTGTTTATTCTCCTCAATATAGCACATAAGAGTCCAAATGAAGGCAATTCAAAAATATGGCAATTTTGCATTCAAGATGGCGACTTCTCCAATGACTTGTTTCTTCACTTAAACTGAACTACGTCCTTAATAACATAGCGAAACCTGGCTTACCTAGCAAGAGCACAACTTACAATTTTCATGGTTACAAATTTTTGAGCCGCCATTTTGAATCGAAGATGACGACTTTTCCAACATGTCGGATTTTTCCCTTCACATGGGCTGTAATCTACACACTTGAACGCAATTTTGTGATTCCACCATTACTACAAGTTGTGTAGAATTAGACGCACCCTTATAACATTCCTAGCACTTTCTTACACCGAACATGACTATTTTTTTCAAGTTTAAGGGCGGATTCGCAAACTACGCATCAGAATAAACATCACCACTTTTTCTTTCTTTGAAAGTTTATTTTTATAGCATTTTTTTTTGCCTATAAGGTTGAGTCTATTATAAAACGCATTTCACTCCAACCGGTACTGTAAACAAACTACTGACCCGAAAGAGGCTCTTTTCCACGTATCCCGTATATTATAACTATATACGCTGCCAACGAGAAAATTGTCAAAAGATGCGTGTGTGTGTCTGTGTGTGTATAAAAGGGAGATTGTTTGCAATTATTTCCGGTTCGAAGCACACACTATCCTCGCGAGACAAAATGTATTTTTGGCTCGTCTGTATACTATATCGTGGAAATGATGCTCAATGTTTTTCTCCAAAATGTTTTTAGGGGGTGCACTGCCTCCTTCGGGCTCTTAGAGTGCCCCCGCAGGAGACCAAATAATACGTGTATAATAGAATAATAAATAGAATACTATGAGCACAGCCCCTGGGAATACTAACTGTGATCCTCAGGATCATTGTTTCTGAAAGAAACACTGGTGTTGCCCCATCTCTAAAGCTACATATGTTTCTTCCTAAATAGTTGAGTATCGTCTCGAAGCTTCACACGAACATACTGCCTAGTTTCGAGACGATATCAACAGTTAGTGTATAAATATATATTCTTTTCGTCTATGTCTGTAGTAACGAAAATATTTTGTTCACGCAATGCCAACAGAAACTATTTTTATAAAACGAAGCAACGTGATAAGAAAAAAAAAGTAAGATAAAAAAAGGTTCGGCGGGGAATCGAACCCAGACCTGCTACTCAGAAAGCAGACACTTTACCGCGGAGATAACTTACTACGTTGAATTCTGTTTGTTTATTCTCCTCAATATACCACATAGAGTCCAAATGAAGGCAATTCAAAAATATGGCAATTTTGCATTCAAGATGGCGACTTCTCCAATGATTTGTTTCTTCACTTAAACTGAACTACATCCTTAATAACATAGCGCAACCTGGCTTACCTACGAAGAGCACAACTTACAATTTTCATGGTTACAATATTTTGGGCCGCCTTTTTGAATCGAAGATGACGACTTTTCCAACATGTCGGATTTTTCCCCTCACACGGGCTGTAATCTAAACACTTGAACGCAATTTCGTGGTTCCACCATTACTACAAGTTGTGTAGAATTACACGCACCCTGATAACATACCTAGCTCTTTCTTACACCGAACATGACTATTTTTTTCAAGTTTAAGGGCGGATTCGCAAACTACGCATCAGAATAAACATCACCTCGAAATTTCAACGTCCTACATACAGCCATTACAAATTTCACATTTTTTCGATTTGCGCCGCGAAACGAAAACGAATTTTAATCCTCTTTTTTCTATCATAAACTATGTTCCCAGCTTCACTGCCTGACAAAATATGACGTTTCTATGGTGTGCGGAACTACTCTAAAAACCAGCATTTCGAAACGACGAAAAATTTCGACACTTCAATTACATGGAAAATGTCGCCTTTTTCGTGGTATCGGAATTTTCCCATTACTCACATCCCATGAGGAACAAGAATGCAAAATTTGGTGTTTCTATGTTTTGTGGAAATATGCAAACAATTAAGTGTGTTTCCGATTATAGAGGTATATAATTCCCCACAGATGCCGGCCGCAACGTACCAGTATAATGTGAGCATTAAGAACGAAGTCGAAAATCTAAGGAAATCGGTAGTGTAGGGGATTGACGTGAGCATACTGGACAGGAGACCTGGGTTCGATTCCTAACAATCTTTTTCTCACTTTTTTTTGTTTGAAAGTTTATTTTTATAGCATATATTGTTTGCCTATAAGGTTGAGTCTATTATAAAACGCATTTCACTCCAACCGGTACTGTAAACAAACTACTGACCCGAAGGAGGCACTTTCCGCGTATCCCGTATATTATAACTATATATGCCGCCCACGAGAAAATTGTCAAAAGGTGCGTATATATTTATACATGTGTGTGTGTGTGTGTGTCTGTGTGTGTATAAAAAGGGAGATTGTTTGCAATTATTTTCGGTTCGAAGCACACACTATCCTCGCCAGACAAAATGTATTTTAGTCAAGTCTGTATACTATATCGTGGAAATGATGCTCAATGTTTTTTCCAAAATGTTTTGGGTGGTACACTGCCTCCTTGGGGCTTTCAGAGTGCCCCAGCAGGAGACCAAATAATACGTGTATAATAGAATAATAAATTGAATACTATGAGCAGTGTCCCTGGGAATACTAACTGTGATCCTCAGGAACATTGTTTCTGAAAGAAACACTGGTGTTGCCCCATCTCTAAAGCTACATATGTTTCTTTCTAAAAAGTTGAATATCGTCTCGAAGCTTCACACGAACATACTGCCTAGTTTCGAGACGATATCAACAGTTAGTGTATAAATATACTCTTTTCGTCTATGTCTGTAATAACGAAAATATTTTGTTCACGCAATGCCAACAGAAACTATTTTGATAAAACGAAGAAACGCGATAAGAAAAAAAACGTAAAATAAAACAAGGTTCGGCGGGGAATCGAACCCAGACCTTTGTTTATTCTCCTCAATATAGCACATAAGATTCCAAATGAAGGCAATTCAAAAATATGGCAATTTTGCATTCAAGATGGCGACTTCTCCAATGATTTGTTTCTTCACTTAAACTGAACTACGTCCTTAATAACATAGCGAAACCTGGCTTCCCTACGAAGAGCACAACTTACAATTTTCATGGTTACAAATTTTTGAGCAGCCATTTTGAATCGAAGATGACGACTTTTCCAACATGTCAGATTTTTCCCCTCACATGGGCTGTAATCTACACACTTTAACGCAATTTCGTGATTCCACCATTACTACAAGTTGTGTAGAATTAGACGCCCCCTTATAACATTCCTAGCACTTTCTTACACCGAGCATGACTATTTTTTTCAAGTTTAAGGGCGGATTCGCAAACTACGCATCAGAATAAACATCACCTCGAAATTTCAACGTCCTACATACAGCCATTACAAATTTCACATTTTTTCGATTTGCGCCGCGAAACGAAAACGAATTTTAATGCTCATTTTTCTATCATAAACTATGTTCCCAGCTTCACTGCCTGACAAAATATGACGTTTCTATGGTGTGCGGAACTACTCTAAAAACCAGCATTTTGAAACGATGAAAAATTACGACACTTCATTTACATGGAAAATGTCGCCTTTTTCGTGATATCGGAATTTTCCCATTGCTCACATCCCATGACGAACAAGTATGCAAAATTTGGTGTTCGTATGTTTTGTGGAAGTATGCAAACAATTAAGTGTGTTTCCGATTATAGAGGTATATAATTCCCCACAGATGCCGGCCGCAACGTACCAGTATAATGTGAGCAGTAAGAACGAAGTCGAAAATCTAAGGAAATCGGTAGTGTAGGGGATTGACGTGAGCCTACTGGACAGGAGGCCTGGGTTCGATTCCTAACAATCTTTTTCTCACTTTTCCCTTCTTTGAAAGTTTATTTTTATAGCATATATTGTTTGCCTATAAGGTTGAGTCTATTATAAAACGCATTTCACTCCAACCGGTACTGTAAACAAACTACTGTCCCGAAAGAGGCACTTTTCCACGTATCCCGTATATTATAACTATATACGCTGCCCACGAGAAAATTGTCAAAAGGTGCGTATATATATATATATATGTGTGTGTGTGTGTCTGTGTGTGTATAAAAAGGGAGATTGTTTGCAATTATTTCCCGTTCCAAGCACACACTATCCTCGCGAGACAAAATGTATTTTTGTCTCGTCTGTATACTATATCGTGGAAATGATGCTCAATGTTTTTCTCCAAAATGTTTTTGGGGGGTACACTGCCTCCTTGGGGCTTATAGAGTGCACCCGCAGGAGACCAAATAATACGTGTATAATAGAATAATAAATAGAATACTATGAGCAGTGCCCCTGGGAATACTAACTGTGATCCTCAGGAACATTGTTTCTGAAAGAAACACTGGTGTTGCCCCATCTCTAAAGCTACATATGTTTCTTTCTAAATAGTTGAGTATCGTCTCGAAGCTTCACACGAACATACTGCCTAGTTTCGAGACGATATCAACAGTTAGTGTATAAATATATTCTTTTCGTCTATGTTTGTAATAACGAAAATATTTTGTTCACGCAATACCAACAGAAACTATTCTGATAAAACGAAGCAACGTGATAAGAAAAAAAACGTAAGATTAAAAAAGGTTCGGCGGGGAATCGAACCCAGACTTTTGTTTATTCTCCTCAATATAGCACATAAGAGTCCAAATGAAGGCAATTCAAAAATATGGCAATTTTGCATTCAAGATGGCGACTTCTCCAATGACTTGTTTCTTCACTTAAACTGAACTACGTCCTTAATAACATAGCGAAACCTGGCTTACCTAGCAAGAGCACAACTTACAATTTTCATGGTTACAAATTTTTGAGCCGCCATTTTGAATCGAAGATGACGACTTTTCCAACATGTCGGATTTTTCCCTTCACATGGGCTGTAATCTACACACTTGAACGCAATTTTGTGATTCCACCATTACTACAAGTTGTGTAGAATTAGACGCACCCTTATAACATTCCTAGCACTTTCTTACACCGAACATGACTATTTTTTTCAAGTTTAAGGGCGGATTCGCAAACTACGCATCAGAATAAACATCACCACTTTTTCTTTCTTTGAAAGTTTATTTTTATAGCATTTTTTTTGCCTATAAGGTTGAGTCTATTATAAAACGCATTTCACTCCAACCGGTACTGTAAACAAACTACTGACCCGAAAGAGGCTCTTTTCCACGTATCCCGTATATTATAACTATATACGCTGCCAACGAGAAAATTGTCAAAAGATGCGTGTGTGTGTCTGTGTGTGTATAAAAGGGAGATTGTTTGCAATTATTTCCGGTTCGAAGCACACACTATCCTCGCGAGACAAAATGTATTTTTGGCTCGTCTGTATACTATATCGTGGAAATGATGCTCAATGTTTTTCTCCAAAATGTTTTTAGGGGGTGCACTGCCTCCTTCGGGCTCTTAGAGTGCCCCCGCAGGAGACCAAATAATACGTGTATAATAGAATAATAAATAGAATACTATGAGCACAGCCCCTGGGAATACTAACTGTGATCCTCAGGATCATTGTTTCTGAAAGAAACACTGGTGTTGCCCCATCTCTAAAGCTACATATGTTTCTTTCTAAATAGTTGAGTATCGTCTCGAAGCTTCACACGAACATACTGCCTAGTTTCGAGACGATATCAACAGTTAGTGTATAAATATATATTCTTTTCGTCTATGTCTGTAGTAACGAAAATATTTTGTTCACGCAATGCCAACAGAAACTATTTTTATAAAACGAAGCAACGTGATAAGAAAAAAAAAGTAAGATAAAAAAAGGTTCGGCGGGGAATCGAACCCAGACCTGCTACTCAGAAAGCAGACACTTTACCGCGGAGATAACTTACTACGTTGAATTCTGTTTGTTTATTCTCCTCAATATACCACATAGAGTCCAAATGAAGGCAATTCAAAAATATGGCAATTTTGCATTCAAGATGGCGACTTCTCCAATGATTTGTTTCTTCACTTAAACTGAACTACATCCTTAATAACATAGCGCAACCTGGCTTACCTACGAAGAGCACAACTTACAATTTTCATGGTTACAATATTTTGGGCCGCCTTTTTGAATCGAAGATGACGACTTTTCCAACATGTCGGATTTTTCCCCTCACACGGGCTGTAATCTAAACACTTGAACGCAATTTCGTGGTTCCACCATTACTACAAGTTGTGTAGAATTACACGCACCCTGATAACATACCTAGCTCTTTCTTACACCGAACATGACTATTTTTTTCAAGTTTAAGGGCGGATTCGCAAACTACGCATCAGAATAAACATCACCTCGAAATTTCAACGTCCTACATACAGCCATTACAAATTTCACATTTTTTCGATTTGCGCCGCGAAACGAAAACGAATTTTAATCCTCTTTTTTCTATCATAAACTATGTTCCCAGCTTCACTGCCTGACAAAATATGACGTTTCTATGGTGTGCGGAACTACTCTAAAAACCAGCATTTCGAAACGAAAAATTTCGACACTTCAATTACATGGAAAATGTCGCCTTTTTCGTGGTATCGGAATTTTCCCATTACTCACATCCCATGAGGAACAAGTATGCAAAATTTGGTGTTTGTATGTTTTGTGGAAATATGCAAACAATTAAGTGTGTTTCCGATTATAGAGGTATATAATTTCCCACAGATGCCGGCCGCAACGTACCAGTATAATGTGAGCATTAAGAACGAAGCCGAAAATCTAAGGAAATCGGTAGTGTAGGGGATTGACGTGAGCATACTGGACAGGAGACCTGGGTTCGATTCCTAACAATCTTTTTCTCACTTTTTTTTGTTTGAAAGTTTATTTTTATAGCATATATTGTTTGCCTATAAGGTTGAGTCTATTATAAAACGCATTTCACTCCAACCGGTACTGTAAACAAACTACTGACCCGAAGGAGGCACTTTCCGCGTATCCCGTATATTATAACTATATATGCCGCCCACGAGAAAATTGTCAAAAGGTGCGTATATATTTATACATGTGTGTGTGTGTGTGTGTCTGTGTGTGTATAAAAAGGGAGATTGTTTGCAATTATTTTCGGTTCGAAGCACACACTATCCTCGCCAGACAAAATGTATTTTAGTCAAGTCTGTATACTATATCGTGGAAATGATGCTCAATGTTTTTTCCAAAATGTTTTGGGTGGTACACTGCCTCCTTGGGGCTTTCAGAGTGCCCCAGCAGGAGACCAAATAATACGTGTATAATAGAATAATAAATTGAATACTATGAGCAGTGTCCCTGGGAATACTAACTGTGATCCTCAGGAACATTGTTTCTGAAAGAAACACTGGTGTTGCCCCATCTCTAAAGCTACATATGTTTCTTTCTAAAAAGTTGAATATCGTCTGGAAGCTTCACACGAACATACTGCCTAGTTTCGAGACGATATCAACAGTTAGTGTATAAATATACTCTTTTCGTCTATGTCTGTAATAACGAAAATATTTTGTTCACGCAATGCCAACAGAAACTATTTTGATAAAACGAAGAAACGCGATAAGAAAAAAAACGTAAAATAAAACAAGGTTCGGCGGGGAATCGAACCCAGACCTTTGTTTATTCTCCTCAATATAGCACATAAGATTCCAAATGAAGGCAATTCAAAAATATGGCAATTTTGCATTCAAGATGGCGACTTCTCCAATGATTTGTTTCTTCACTTAAACTGAACTACGTCCTTAATAACATAGCGAAACCTGGCTTCCCTACGAAGAGCACAACTTACAATTTTCATGGTTACAAATTTTTGAGCAGCCATTTTGAATCGAAGATGACGACTTTTCCAACATGTCAGATTTTTCCCCTCACATGGGCTGTAATCTACACACTTTAACGCAATTTCGTGATTCCACCATTACTACAAGTTGTGTAGAATTAGACGCCCCCTTATAACATTCCTAGCACTTTCTTACACCGAGCATGACTATTTTTTTCAAGTTTAAGGGCGGATTCGCAAACTACGCATCAGAATAAACATCACCTCGAAATTTCAACGTCCTACATACAGCCATTACAAATTTCACATTTTTTCGATTTGCGCCGCGAAACGAAAACGAATTTTAATGCTCATTTTTCTATCATAAACTATGTTCCCAGCTTCACTGCCTGACAAAATATGACGTTTCTATGGTGTGCCGAACTACTCTAAAAACCAGCATTTCGAAACGACGAAAAATTTCGACACTTCAATTACATGGAAAATGTCGCCTTTTTCGTGGTATCGGAATTTTCCCATTACTCACATCCCATGACGAACAAGTATGCAAAATTTGGTGTTTGTATGTTTTGTGGAAATATGCAAACAATTAAGTGTGTTTCCGATTATAGAGGTATATAATTGCCCACAGATGCCGGCCGCAACGTACCAGTATAATGTAAGCAGTAAGAACGAAGTCGAAAATCTAAGGAAATCGGTAGTGTACGGGATTGACGTGAGCATACTGGACAGGAGACCTGGGTTCGATTCCTAAGAATCTTTTTCTCACTTTTTTTTGTTTGAAAGTTTATTTTTATAGCATATATTGTTTGATTATAAGGTTGAGTCTATTTTAAAACGCATTTCACTCCATCCGGTACTGTAAACAAACTACTGACCCGAAAGAGGCACTTTCCACGTATCCCGTATATTATAACTATATACGCTGCCCACGAGAAAATTGTCAAAAGGTGCGTATATATTTATATATATGTGTGTGTGTGTGTCTGTGTGTGTATAAAAAGGGAGATTGTTTGCAATTATTTCCGGTTCGAAGCACACACTATCCTTGCCAGACAAAATGTATTTTAGTCAAGTCTGTATACTATATCGCGGAAATGATGCTCAATGTTTTTTCCAAAATGTTTTGGGTGGTACACTGCCTCCTTGGGGCTTTCAGAGTGCCCCAGCAGGAGACCAAATAATACGTGTGTAATAGAATAATAAATAGAATACTATGAGCAGTGCCCCTGGGAATACTAACTGTGATCCTCAGGAACATTTTTTCTGAAAGAAAGACTGGTGTTGCCCCATCTCTAAAGCTACATATGTTTCTTTCTAAATAGTTGAGTATCGTCTCGAAGCTTCACACGAACATACTGCCTAGTTTCGAGCCGATATCAACAGTTAGTGTATAAATATATTCTTTTCGTCTATGTTTGTAATAACGAAAATATTTTGTTCACGCAATGCCAACAGAAACTATTTTGATAAAACGAAGCAACGTGATAAGAAAAAAACGTAAGATAAAACAAGGTTCGGCGGGGAATCGAACCCAGACCTTTGTTTATTCTCCTCAATATAGCACATAAGAGTCCAAATGAAGGCAATTCAAAAATATGGCAATTTTGCATTCAAGATGGCGACTTCTCCAATGATTTGTTTCTTCACTTAAACTGAACTACGTCCTTAATAACATAGCGAAACCTGGCTTACCTACCAAGAGCACAACTTACAATTTTCATGGTTACAAATTTTTAAGCCGCCATTTTGAATCGAAGATGACGACTTTTCGAACATGTCGGATTTTTCACCTCACGTGGGCTATAATCTACACACTTTAACGCAATTTCGTGATTCCACCATTACTACAAGTTGTGTAGAATTAGATGCCCCCTTATATTCCTAGCACTTTCTTACACCGAACATGACTATTTTTTTTCAAGTTTAAGGGCGGATTCGCAAACTACCCATCAGAATAAACATCACCTCGAAATTTCAACGTCCTACATACAGCCATTACAAATTTCACATTTTTTCGATTTGCGCCGCGAAACGAAAACGAATTTTAATGCTCATTTTTCTATCATAAACTATGTTCCCAGCTTCACTGCCTGACAAAATATGGCGTTTCTATGGTGTGCGGAACTGCTCTAAAAACCAGCATTTCGAATCGACGAAAAATTTCGACACTTCATTTACGTGGAAAATGTCGCCTTTTTTGTGATATCGGAATTTTCCCATTACTCATATCGCATGACGAACAAGTATGCAAAATTTGGTGTTTGCGTGTTTTGTGGAAGTATGCAAACAATTAAGTGTGTTTCCGATTATAGAGGTATATAATTCCCCACAGATGCCGGCCGCAACGTACCAGTATAATGTGAGCAGTAAGAACGAAGTCGAAAATCTAAGGAAATCGGTAGTGTAGGGGATTGACGTGAGCATACTGGACAGGAGACCTGGGTTCGATTCCTAACAATCTTTTTCTCACTTTTTCTTTCTTTGAAAGTTTATTTTTATAGCATATATTGTTTGCCTATAAGGTTGAGTCTATTATAAAACGCATTTCACTCCAACCGGTACTGTAAACAAACTATTGTCCCGAAAGAGGCACTTTTCCACGTATCCCGTATATTATAACTATATACGCTGCCCACGAGAAAATTGTCAAAAGGTGCGTATATATATATATATATACATATATATATATATATATATATATATATATATATATATATATATATATATATATATGTGTGTGTGTGTGTGTGTGTGTGTGTGTCTCTGTGTGTATAAAAAACGAGATTGTTTGCAATTATTTCCGGTTCGAAGCACACACTATCCTCCCGAGGCAAAATGTATTTTTGTCTCGTCTGTATACTATATCGTGGAAATGACGCTCAATGTTTTTCTCCAAAATGTTTTTGGGGGGTACACTGCCTCCTTGGGGCTTATAGAGTGCACCCGCAGGAGACCAAATAATACGTGTATAATAGAATAATAAATAGAATACAATGAGCAGTGCCCCTGGGAATACTAACTGTGATCCTCAGGAACATTGTTTCTTAAAGAAAGACTGGTGTTGCCTCATCTCTAAAGCTACATATGTTTCTTTCTAAATAGTTGAGTATCGTCTCGAAGCTTCACACGAACATACTGCCTAGTTTCGAGACGATATCAACAGTTAGTGTATAAATATATTCTTTTCGTCTATTTTTGTAATAACGAAAATATTTTGTTCACGCAATGCCAACAGAAACTATTTTGATAAAACGAAGCAACGTGATAAGAAAAAAACGTAAGATAAAACAAGGTTCGGCGGGGAATCGAACCCAGACCTTTGTTTATTCTCCTCAATATAGCACATAAGAGTCCAAATGAAGGCAATTCAAAAATATGGCAATTTTGCATTCAAGATGGCGACTTCTCCAATGATTTGTTTCTTCACTTAAACTGAACTACGTCCTTAATAACATAGCGAAACCTGGCTTACCTACCAAAAGCACAACTTACAATTTTCATGGTTACAAATTTTTAAGCCGCCATTTTGAATCGAAGATGACGACTTTTCCAACATGTCGGATTTTTCCCCTCACATGGGCTTTAATCTACACACTTGAACGCAATTTCGTGATTCCACCATTACTACAAGTTGTGTAGAATTAGACGCCCCCTTATAATATTCCTAGCACTTTCTTACACCGAACATGACTATTTTTTTCAAGTTTAAGGGCGGATTCGCAAACTACGCATCAGAATAAACATCACCTCGAAATTTCAACGTCCTACATACAGCCATTACAAATTTCACATTTTTTCGATTTGCGCCGCGAAACGAAAACGAATTTAATGATCTTTTTTCTATAATAAACTATGTTCCCAGCTTCACTGCCTGACAAAATATGACGTTTCTATGGTGTGCGGAACTACTCTAAAAACCAGCATTTCGAAACGACGAAAAATTTCGACACTTCATTTACATGGAAAATGTCGCCTTTTTCGTAATATCGGAATTTTCCCATTACTCATATCCCATGACGAACAAGTGTGCAAAATTTGGTGTTTGTGTGTTTTGTGGAAGTATGCAAACAATTAAGTGTGTTTTCGATTATAGAGGTATATAATTGCCCACAGATGCCGGCCGCAACGTACCAGTATAATGTAAGCAGTAAGAACAAAGTCGAAAATCAAAGGAAATCCGTAGTGTAGGGGATTGACGTGAGCCTACTGGACAGGAGACCTGGGTTCGATTCCTAACAATCCTTTTCTCACTTTTTCATTCTTTGAAAGTTTATTTTTATAGCACATATTGTTTGATTATAAGGTTGAGTCTATTATAAAACGCATTTCACTCCAACCGGTACTGTAAACAAACTACTGACCCGAAAGAGGCTCTTTTCCACGTATCCCGTATATTATAACTATATACGCTGCCAACGAGAAAATTGTCAAAAGGTGCGTGTGTGTGTGTGTGTGTGTCTGTGTGTGTATAAGATTGGAGATTGTTTCCAATTATTTCTGGTTCGAAGCACACACTATCCTCGCGAGACAAAATGTATTTTTGTTTCGTCTGTATACTATATCGTGGAAATGATGCTCAATGTTTTTCTCCCAAATGTTTTTGGGGGGTGCACTGCCTCCTTGGGGCTCTTAGAGTGCACCCGCAGGAGACCAAATAATACGTGTATAATAGAATAATAAATAGAATACTATGAACAGTGCCCTGGGAATACTAACTGTGATCCTCAGGAACATTGTTTCTGAAAGAAACACTGGTGTTGCCCCATCTCTAAAGCTACATATGTTTCTTTCTAAATAGTTGAGTATCGTCTCGAAGCTTCACACGAACATACTGCCTAGTTTCGAGACGATATCAACAGTTAGTGTATAAATATATTCTTTTCGTCTATGTCTGTAGTAACGAAAATATTTTGTTCACGCAATGCCAACAGAAACTATTTTTATAAAACGAAGCAACGTGATAAGAAAAAAAAAACGTAAGATAAAAAAAGGTTCGGCGGGGAATCGAACCCAGACCTGCTACTCAGAAAGCAGACACTTTACCGCGGAGATAACTTACTACGTTGAATTCTGTTTGTTTATTCTCCTCAATATACCACATATAGTCCAAATGAAGGCAATTCAAAAATATGGCAATTTTGCACTAAAAATGGCGACTTCTCCAATGATTTGTTTCTTCACTTAAACTGAACTACATCTTAAATGACATAGCGAAACCTGGCTTACCTACCAAGAGCACAACTTACAATTTTCATGGTTACAAATTTTTGAGCCGCCATTTTGAATCGAAGATGACGACTTTTCCAACATTTCGGATTTTTCCCCTCACGTGGGCTATAATCTACACACTTGAACGCAATTTCGTGATTCCACCATTACTACAAGTTGTGTAGAATTAGACGCGCCCTTATAACATACCTAGCACTTTCTTACACCGAACATGACTATTTTTTTCAAGTTTAAGGGCGGATTCGCAAACTACGCATCAAGGTAAACATCACCTCTAAATTTCAACGTCCTACATACAGCCATTAAAAATTTCACATTTTTTCGATTTGCGCCGCGAAACGAAAACGAATTTTAATGCTCTTTTTTCTATCATAAACTATGTTCCCAGCTTCACTGCCTGACAAAATATGACGTTTCTATGGTGTGCGGAACTACTCTAAAAACCAGCGTTTCGAAATGACGAAAAATTTCGACATTTCATTTATATGGAAAATGTCGCCTTTTTCGTGATATCGGAATTTTCCCATTACTCACATCCCATGACGAACAAGTATGCAAAATTTGGTGTTTGTATGTTTTGTGGAAGTATGCAAACAATTAAGTGTGTTTCCGATTATAGAAGTATATAATTCCCCACAGATGCCGGCCGCAACGTACCAGTATAATGTGAGAAGTAAGAACGAAGTCGAAAATCTAAGGAAATCGGTAGTGTAGGGGATTGACGTGAGCCTACTGGACAGGAGACCTGTGTTCGATTCCTAACAATCTTTTTCTCACTTTTCCCACTTCGCCAACAGAAACTATTTTGATAAAACGAAGCAACGTGATAAGAAAGAAACGTAAGATAAAACAAGGTTCGGCGGAGAATCGAACACAGACCTGCTCCTCAGAAAGCAGACACTTTACCGCGGAGATAACTTACTACGTTGAATTCTGTTTGTTTATTCTCCTCAATATAGCACATAAGAGTCCAAATGAAGGCAATTCAAAAATATGGCAATTTTGCATTCAAGATGGCGACTTCTCCAATGATTTATTTCTTCCCTTAAACTGAACTACATCCTTAATAACATAGCGAAATCTGGCTTACCTACCAAGAGCACAACTTACAATTTTCATGGTTACAAATTTTTGAGCGCCATTTTGAATCGAAGATGACGACTTCTCCAACATGTCGGATTTTTCCCCTCACACGGGCTGTAATCTACACACTTGAACGCAATTTCGTGGTTCCACCATTACTACAAGTTGTGTAGAATTAGACGCACCCTTATAACATACCTAGCACTTTCTTACACCGAACATGACTATTTTTTTCAAGTTTAAGGGCGGATTCGCAAACTACGCATCAGAGTAAACATCACCTCGAAATTTCAACGTCCTACATACAGCCATTACAAATTTCACATTTTTTCGATTTGCGCCGCGAAACGAAAACGAATTTTAATGCTCTTTTTTCTATCATAAACTATGTTCCCAGCTTCACTGCCTGACAAAATATGACGTTTCTATGGTGTGCGGAACTACACTAAAAACCAGCATTTCGAAACGACGAAAAATTTCGACACTTCATTTACATGGAAAATGTCGCCTTTTTCGTGATATCGGAATTTTCCCATTACTCTCATCCCATGACGAACAAGTATGCAAAATTTGGTGTTTGTATGTTTTGTGGAAGTATGCAAACAATTAAGAGTGTTTCCGATTATAGAGGTATATAATTGCCCACAGATGCCGGCCGCAACGTACCAGTATAATGTGAGCAGTAAGAACGAAGTCGAAAATCTAAGGAAATCGGTAGTGTAGGGGATTGACGTGAGCCTGCTGGACAGGAGACCTGTGTTCGATTCCTAACAATCTTTTTCTCACTTTTCCCAATTCGCCAACAGAAACTATTTTGATAAAACGAAGCAACGTGATAAGAAAAAAAACGTAAGAAGAAACAAGGTTCGGCGGGGAATCGAACCCAGACCTGCTACTCAGAAAGCAGACACTTTACCGCGGAGATAACTTACTACGTTGAATTCTGTTTGTTTATTCTCTTCAATATAGCACATAAGAGTCCAAATGAAGGCAATTCAAAAATATGGCAATTTTGCATTCAAGATGGCGACTTCTCCAATGATTTGTTTCTTCACTTAAACTGAACTACATCCTTAATAACATAGCGAAACCTGGCTTACGTACCAAGATCACAACTTACAATTTTCATGGTTTCAAATTTTTGAGCCGCCATTTTGAATCGAAGATGACGACTTTTACAACATGTCGGATTTTCCCCTCACACGGGCTGTAATCTACACACTTGAACGCAATTTCGTGATTCCACCATTACTACAAGTTGTGTAGAATTAGACGCACCCTTATAACATTCCTAGCACTTTCTTACACCGAACATGACTATTTTTTTCAAGTTTAAGGGCGGATTCTCAAACTACGCATCAGAATAAACATCACCACTTTTTCTTTCTTTGAAAGTTTATTTTTATAGCATTTTTTTTTGCCTATAAGGTTGAGTCTATTATAAAACGCATTTCACTCCAACCGGTCCTGTAAACAAACTACTGAACCGAAAGAGGCACTTTTCCACGTATCCCGTATATTATAACTATATACGCTGCCAACGAGAAAATTGTCAAAAGGTGCGTATAGTTATATATATGTGTGTGTGTGTGTCTGTGTATTTCCTTAAAAGTTATAATCTTATACTTTTTCAGTTGTGGTATAGGCTTCAAACTTGGTATACGCATCTCTCTAAACGACCAGTATAAAAAGGGAGATTGTTTGCAATTATTTCCGGTTCGAAGCACACACTATCCTCGCGAGACAAAATGTATTTTTGTCTCGTCTGTATACTATATCGTGGAAACAATGCTCAATGTTTTTTTTCAAAATGTTTTTGAGGGGTACACTACCTCCTTGGGGATCTTAGAGTGCCCCCGCAGGAGACCAAATAATACGTGTATAATAGAATAATAAATAGAATACTATGAGCAGTGCCCCTGGGAATACTAACTGTGATCCTCAGGAACATTGTTTCTGAAAGAAACACTGGTGTTGCCCCATCTCTAAAGCTACATATGTTTCTTTCTAAATAGTTGAGTATCGTCTCGAAGCTTCACACGAACATACTGCCTAGTTTCGAGACGATATCAACAGTTAGTGTATAAATATATTCTTTTCGTCTGTGTCTGTAATAACGAAAATATTTTGTTCACGCAATCCCAACAGAAACTATTTTGATAAAACGAAGCAACATGATAAGAAAAAAAACGTAAGAAGAAAGAAGGTTCGGCGGGGAATCGAACCCAGACCTGCTACTCAGAAAGCAGACACTTTACCGCGGAGCTAACTTACTACGTTGAGTTTTGTTTGTTTTATTCTCCTCAATATACCACATAAGAGTCCAAATGAAGGCAATTCAAAAATATGGCAATTTTGCATTCAAGATGGCGACTTCTCCAATGATTTGTTTCTTCACTTAAACTGAACTACGTCCTTAATAACATAGCGAAACCTGGCTTACCTACCAAGAGCACAACTTACAATTTTTATGGTTAAAAATTTTTGAGCCGCCATTTTGAATCGAAGATGGCGACTTTTCCAACATGTCGGATTTTTCCCCTCACATGCCTTGTAATCTACACACTTGAACGCAATTTCGTGATTCCACCATATCTACAAGTTGTGTAGAATTAGACGCACCCTTATAACATTCCTAGCACTTTCTTACACCGAACATGACTATATTTTCAAGTTTAAGGGCGGATTCGCAAACTACGCATCAGAATAAACATCACCTCGAAATTTCAACGTCCTACATACAGCCATTACAAATTTCACACTTTTTCGATTTGCGCCGTGAACGAAAACGAATTTTAATGCTCTTTTTTCTATCATAAACTATGTTCCTAGCTTCACTGCCTGACAAAATATGACGTTTCTATGGTGTGCGGAACTAATCTAAAAACCAGCATTTTGAAACGACGAAAAATTTCGACACTTCATTTACATGGAAAATGTCGCCTTTTTCGTGATATCGGAATTTTCCCATTGATCACATCCCATGACGAACAAGTATGCAAAATTTGGTGTTCGTATGTTTTGTGGAAGTATGCAAACAATTAAGTGTGTTTCCGATTATAGAGGTATATAATTCCCCATAGATGCCGGCCGCAACGTACCAGTATCATGTGAGCAGTAAGAACGAAGTCGAAAATCTAAGGAAATCGGTAGTGTAGGGGATTGGCGTGAGCCTACTAGACAGGAGACCTGGGTTCGATTCCAAGAATCTTTTTCTCACTTTTTCTTTCTTTGAAAGTTTATTTTCATAGCATACATTGTTTGCCTATAAGGTTGAGTCTATTATAAAACGCATTTCACTCCAACCGGTCCTGTAAACAAACTACTGAACCGAAAGAGGCACTTTTCCACGTATCCCGTATATTATAACTATATACGCTGCCAACGAGAAAATTGTCAAAAGGTGCGTATATATATATATATATGTGTGTGTGTGTCTGTGTATTTCCTTAAAAGTTATAATCTTATACTTTTTCAGTTGTGGTATAGACTTCAAACTTGGTATACGCATCTCTCTAAACGACCAGTATAAAAAGGGAGATTGTTTGCAATTATTTCCGGTTCGAAGCACACACTATCCTCGCGAGACAAAATGTATTTTTGTCTCGTCTGTATACTATATCGTGGAAATGATGCTCAATGTTTTTTTTTCAAAATGTTTTTGGGGGGTACACTGCCTCCTTGGGGCTCTTAGAGTGCCCCCGCAGGAGACCAAATAATACGTGTATAATAGAATAATAAATAGAATACTATGAGCAGTGCCCCTGGGAATACTAACTGTGATCCTCAGGAACATTGTTTCTGAAAGAAACACTGGTGTTGCCCCATCTCTAAAGCTACATATGTTTCTTTCTAAATAGTTGAGTATCGTCTCGAAGCTTCACACGAACATACTGCCTAGTTTCGAGACGATATCAACAGTTAGTGTATAAATATATTCTTTTCGTCTGTGTCTGTAATAACGAAAATATTTAATTCACGCAATGCCAACAGAAACTATTTTGATAAAACGAAGCAACATATGAAAAAAAACGTAAGAAGAAAGAAGGTTCGGCGGGGAATCGAACCCAGACCTGCTACTAAGAAAGGAGACACTTTACCGCGGAGCTAACTTACTACGTTGAGTTTTGTTTGTTTTATTCTCCTCCATATACCACATAAGAGTCCAAATGAAGGCAATTCAAAAATATGGATATTTTGCATTCAGGATGGCGACTTCTCCAATGATTTGTTTCTTCACTTAAACTGAACTACGTCCTTAATAACATAGCGAAACCTGGCTTACCTACCAACAGCACAACTTACAATTTTTATGGTTACAAATTTTTGAGCCGCCATTTTGAATCAAAGATGGCGACTTTTCCAACATGTCGGATTTTTCCCCTCACATGCCCTGTAATCTACACACTTGAACGCAATTTCGTGATTCCACCATATCTACAAGTTGTGTAGAATTAGACGCCCCCTTATAACATTCCTAGCACTTTCTTACACCGAACATGACTATATTTTCAAGTTTAAGGGCGGATTCGCAAACTACGCATCAGAATAAACATCACCTCGAAATTTCAACGTCCTACATACAGCCATTACAAATTTCACAGTTTTTCGATTTGCGTCGCGAAACGAAAACGAATTTTAATGCTCTTTTTTCTATCATAAACTATGTTCCTAGCTTCACTGCCTGACAAAATATGACGTTTCTATGGTGCGCGGAACTACTCTAAAAACCAGCATTCTGAAACGACGAAAAATTTCGACACTTCATTTACATGGAAAATGTCGCCTTTTTCGTGATATCGGAATTTTCCCATTGCTCACATCCCATGACGAACAAGTATGCAAAATTTGGTGTTCGTATGTTTTGTGGAAGTATGCAAACAATTAAGTGTGTTTACGATTATAGAGGTATATAATTCCCCACAGATGCCGGCCGCAACGTACCAGTATTATGTGAGCAGTAAGAACGAAGTCGAAAATCTAAGGAAATCGGTAGTGTAAGGGATTGACGTGAGCCTACTGGACAGGAGACCTGGGTTCGATTCCTAACAATCTTTTTCTCACTTTTTCTTTCTTTGAAAGTTTATTTTCATAGCACATATTGTTTGCCTATAAAGGTTGAGTCTATTATAAAACGCATTTCACTCCAACCGGTCCTGTAAACAAACTTCTGAACCGAAAGAGGCACTTTTCCACGTATCCCGTATATTATAACTATATACGCTGCCAACAAGAAAATTGTCAAAAGGTGCGTATATATATATATATATATATATATATATATGTGTGTGTGTGTGTGTGTGTCTGTGTATTTCCTTAAAAGTTATAATCTTATACTTTTTCAGTTGTGGTATAGACTTCAAACTTGGTATACGCATCTCTCTAAACCTCCAGTATAAAAAGGGAGATTGTTTTTCAATTATTTCCGGTTCGAAGCACACACTATCCTCGCGAGACAAAATGTATTTTTGTCTCGTCTGTATACTATATCGTGGAAATGATGCTCAATGTTTTTTTTTTCAAAATGTTTTTAGGGGTTACACTGCCTCCTTGGGGCTCTTAGAGTGCCCCCGCAGGAGACCAAATAATACGTGTATAATAGAATATTAAATAGAATACTATGAGCAGTGCCCCTGGGAATACTAACTGTGATCCTCAGGAACATTGTTTCTGAAAGAAACACTGGTGTTGCCCCATCTCTAAAGCTACATATGTTTCTTTCTAAATAGTTGAGTATCGTCTCGAAGCTTCACACGAACATACTGCCTAGTTTCGAGACGATATCAACAGTTAGTGTATAAATATATTCTTTTCGTCTGTGTCTGTAATAACGAAAATAATTTGTTCACGCAATGCCAACAGAAACTATTTTGATAAAACGAAGCAACATGATAAGAAAAAAAACGTAAGAAGAAAGGAGGTTCGGCGGGGAATCGAACCCAGACCTGCTACTCAGAAAGCAGACACTTTACCGCGGAGCTAACTTACTACGTTGAGTTTTGTTTGTTTTATTCTCCTCAATATACCACATAAGAGTCCAAATGAAGGCAATTCAAAAATAAGGCAATTTTGCATTCAAGATGGCGACTTCTCCAATGATTTGTTTCTTCACTTAAACTGAACTACGTCCTTAATAACATAGCGAAACCTGGCTTGCCTACCAAGAGCACAACTTACAATTTTTATGGTTACAAATTTTTGAGCCGCCATTTTGAATCGAAGATGGCGACTTTTCCAACATGTCGGATTTTTCCCCTCACACGGGCTGTAATCTAAACACTTGAACGCAATTTCGTGATTCCACCATATCTACAAGTTGTGTAGAATTAGACGCCCCCTTATAACATTCCTAGCACTTTCTTACACCGAACATGACTATTTTTTCAAGTTTAAGGGCGGATTCGCAAACTACGCATCAGAATAAACATCACCTCGAAATTTCAACGTCCTACATACAGCCATTACAAATTTCACATTTTTTCGATTTGCGTCGCGAAACGAAAACGAATTTTAATGCTCTTTTTTCTATCATAAACTATGTTCCTAGCTTCACTGCCTGACAAAATATGACGTTTCTATGGTGTGCGGAACTACTCTAAAAACCAGCATTTTGAAACGATGAAAAATTACGACACTTCATTTACATGGAAAATGTCGCCTTTTTCGTGATATCGGAATTTTCCCATTGCTCACATCCCATGACGAACAAGTATGCAAAATTTGGTGTTCGTATGTTTTGTGGAAGTATGCAAACAATTAAGTGTGTTTCCGATTATAGAGGTATATAATTGCCCACAGATGCCGGCCGCAACGTACCAGTATAATGTGAGCAGTAAGAACGAAGTCGAAAATCTAAGGAAATCGGTAGTGTAGGGGATTGACGTGAGCCTACTGGACAGGAGGCCTGGGTTCGATTCCTAACAATCTTTTTCTCACTTTTCCCTTCTTTGAAAGTTTATTTTTATAGCATATATTGTTTGCCTATAAGGTTGAGTCTATTATAAAACGCATTTCACTCCAACCGGTACTGTAAACAAACTACTGTCCCGAAAGAGGCACTTTTCCACGTATCCCGTATATTATAACTATATACGCTGCCCACGAGAAAATTGTCAAAAGGTGCTTATATATATATATATATATATATGTGTGTGTGTGTCTGTGTGTGTATAAAAAGGGAGATTGTTTGCAATTATTTCCCGTTCGAAGCACACACTATCCTCGCGAGACAAAATGTATTTTTGTCTCGTCTGTATACTATATCGTGGAAATGATGCTCAATGTTTTTCTCCAAAATGTTTTTGGGGGGTACACTGCCTCCTTGGGGCTTATAGAGTGCACCCGCAGGAGACCAAATAATACGTGTATAATAGAATAATAAATAGAATACTATGAGCAGTGCCCCTGGGAATACTAACTGTGATCCTCAGGAACATTGTTTCTGAAAGAAACACTGGTGTTGCCCCATCTCTAAAGCTACATATGTTTCTTTCTAAATAGTTGAGTATCGTCTCGAAGCTTCACACGAACATACTGCCTAGTTTCGAGACGATATCAACAGTTAGTGTATAAATATATTCTTTTCGTCTATGTTTGTAATAACGAAAATATTTTGTTCACGCAATACCAGCAGAAACTATTTTGATAAAACGAAGCAACGTGATAAGAAAAAAAACGTAAGATTAAAAAAGGTTCGGCGGGGAATCGAACCCAGACTTTTGTTTATTCTCCTCAATATAGCACATAAGAGTCCAAATGAAGGCAATTCAAAAATATGGCAATTTTGCATTCAAGATGGCGACTTCTCCAATGACTTGTTTCTTCACTTAAACTGAACTACGTCCTTAATAACATAGCGAAACCTGGCTTACCTACCAAGAGCACAACTTACAATTTTCATGGTTACAAATTTTTGAGCCGCCATTTTGAATCGAAGATGACGACTTTTCCAACATGTCGGATTTTTCCCTTCACATGGGCTGTAATCTACACACTTGAACGCAATTTTGTGATTCCACCATTACTACAAGTTGTGTAGAATTAGACGCACCCTTATAACATTCCTAGCACTTTCTTACACCGAACATGACTATTTTTTTCAAGTTTAAGGGCGGATTCGCAAACTACGCATCAGAATAAACATCACCACTTTTTCTTTCTTTGAAAGTTTATTTTTATAGCATTTTTTTTGCCTATAAGGTTGAGTCTATTATAAAACGCATTTCACTCCAACCGGTACTGTAAACAAACTACGGACCCGAAAGAGGCTCTTTTCCACGTATCCCGTATATTATAACTATATACGCTGCCAACGAGAAAATTGTCAAAAGATGCGTGTGTGTGTCTGTGTGTGCATAAAAGGGAGATTGTTTGCAATTATTTCCGGTTCGAAGCACACACTATCCTCGCGAGACAAAATGTATTTTTGGCTCGTCTGTATACTATATCGTGGAAATGATGCTCAATGTTTTTCTCCAAAATGTTTTTAGGGGGTGCACTGCCTCCTTCGGGCTCTTAGAGTGCACCCGCAGGAGACCAAATAATACGTGTATAATAGAATAATAAATAGAATACTATGAGCACAGCCCCTGGGAATACTAACTGTGATCCTCAGGAACATTGTTTCTGAAAGAAACACTGGTGTTGCCCCATCTCTAAAGCTACATATGTTTCTTTCTAAATAGTTGAGTATCGTCTCGAAGCTTCACACGAACATACTGCCTAGTTTCGAGACGATATCAACAGTTAGTGTGTAAATATATATTCTTTTCGTCTATGTCTGTAGTAACGAAAATATTTTGTTCACGCAATGCCAACAGAAACTATTTTTATAAAACGAAGCAACGTGATAAGAAAAAAAAGTAAGATAAAAAAAGGTTCGGCGGGGAATCGAACCCAGACCTGCTACTCAGAAAGCAGACACTTTACCGCGGAGATAACTTACTACGTTGAATTCTGTTTGTTTATTCTCCTCAATATACCACATAGAGTCCAAATGAAGGCAATTCAAAAATATGGCAATTTTGCATTGAAGATGGCGACTTCTCCAATGATTTGTTTCTTCACTTAAACTGAACTACATCCTTAATAACATAGCGCAACCTGGCTTACCTACGAAGAGCACAACTTACAATTTTCATGGTTACAATATTTTGGGCCGCCTTTTTGAATCGAAGATGACGACTTTTCCAACATGTCGGATTTTTCCCCTCACACGGGCTGTAATCTAAACACTTGAACGCAATTTCGTGGTTCCACCATTACTACAAGTTGTGTAGAATTACACGCACCCTGATAACATACCTAGCTCTTTCTTACACCGAACATGACTATTTTTTTCAAGTTTAAGGGCGGATTCGCAAACTACGCATCAGAATAAACATCACCTCGAAATTTCAACGTCCTACATACAGCCATTACAAATTTCACATTTTTTCGATTTGCGCCGCGAAACGAAAACGAATTTTAATCCTCTTTTTTCTATCATAAACTATGTTCCCAGCTTCACTGCCTGACAAAATATGACGTTTCTATGGTGTGCGGAACTACTCTAAAAACCAGCATTTCGAAACGACGAAAAATTTCGACACTTCAATTACATGGAAAATGTCGCCTTTTTCGTGGTATCGGAATTTTCCCATTACTCACATCCCATGAGGAACAAGTATGCAAAATTTGGTGTTTCTATGTTTTGTGGAAATATGCAAACAATTAAGTGTGTTTCCGATTATAGAGGTATATAATTCCCCACAGATGCCGGCCGCAACGTACCAGTATAATGTGAGCATTAAGAACGAAGTCGAAAATCTAAGGAAATCGGTAGTGTAGGGGATTGACGTGAGCATACTGGACAGGAGACCTGGGTTCGATTCCTAACAATCTTTTTCTCACTTTTTTTTCTTTGAAAGTTTATTTTTATAGCATATATTGTTTGCCTATAAGGTTGAGTCTATTATAAAACGCATTTCACTCCAACCGGTACTGTAAACAAACTACTGACCCGAAGGAGGCACTTTCCGCGTATCCCGTATATTATAACTATATATGCCGCCCACGAGAAAATTGTCAAAAGGTGCGTATATATTTATACATGTGTGTGTGTGTGTGTGTCTGTGTGTGTATAAAAAGGGAGATTGTTTGCAATTATTTTCGGTTCGAAGCACACACTATCCTCGCCAGACAAAATGTATTTTAGTCAAGTCTGTATACTATATCGTGGAAATGATGCTCAATGTTTTTTCCAAAATGTTTTGGGTGGTACACTGCCTCCTTGGGGCTTTCAGAGTGCCCCAGCAGGAGACCAAATAATACGTGTATAATAGAATAATAAATAGAATACTATGAGCAGTGTCCCTGGGAATACTAACTGTGATCCTCAGGAACATTGTTTCTGAAAGAAACACTGGTGTTGCCCCATCTCTAAAGCTACATATGTTTCTTTCTAAAAAGTTGAATATCGTCTCGAAGCTTCACACGAACATACTGCCTAGTTTCGAGACGATATCAACAGTTAGTGTATAAATATACTCTTTTCGTCTATGTCTGTAATAACGAAAATATTTTGTTCACGCAATGCCAACAGAAACTATTTTGATAAAACGAAGAAACGCGATAAGAAAAAAAACGTAAAATAAAACAAGGTTCGGCGGGGAATCGAACCCAGACCTTTGTTTATTCTCCTCAATATAGCACATAAGAGTCCAAATGAAGGCAATTCAAAAATATGGCAATTTTGCATTCAAGATGGCGACTTCTCCAATGATTTGTTTCTTCACTTAAACTGAACTACGTCCTTAATAACATAGCGAAACCTGGCTTCCCTACCAAGAGCACAACTTACAATTTTCATGGTTACAAATTTTTGAGCAGCCATTTTGAATCGAAGATGACGACTTTTCCAACATGTCAGATTTTTCCCCTCACATGGGCTGTAATCTACACACTTTAACGCAATTTCGTGATTCCACCATTACTACAAATTGTGTTGAATTAGACGCCCCCTTATAACATTCCTAACACTTTCTTACACCGAACATGACTATTTTTTTCAAGTTTAAGGGCGGATTCGCAAACTACGCATCAGAATAAACATCACCTCGAAATTTCAACGTCCTACATACAGCCATTACAAATTTCACATTTTTTCGATTTGCGCCGCGAAACGAAAACGAATTTTAATGCTCATTTTTCTATCATAAACTATGTTCCCAGCTTCACTGCCTGACAAAATATGACGTTTCTATGGTGTGCCGAACTACTCTAAAAACCAGCATTTCGAAACGACGAAAAATTTCGACACTTCAATTACATGGAAAATGTCGCCTTTTTCGTGGTATCGGAATTTTCCCATTACTCACATCCCATGACGAACAAGTATGCAAAATTTGGTGTTTGTATGTTTTGTGGAAATATGCAAACAATTAAGTGTGTTTCCGATTATAGAGGTATATAATTGCCCACAGATGCCGGCCGCAACGTACCAGTATAATGTAAGCAGTAAGAACGAAGTCGAAAATCTAAGGAAATCGGTAGTGTACGGGATTGACGTGAGCATACTGGACAGGAGACCTGGGTTCGATTCCTAAGAATCTTTTTCTCACTTTTTTTTGTTTGAAAGTTTATTTTTATAGCATATATTGTTTGATTATAAGGTTGAGTCTATTTTAAAACGCATTTCACTCCATCCGGTACTGTAAACAAACTACTGAACCGAAAGAGGCACTTTCCACGTATCCCGTATATTATAAGTATATACGCTGCCCACGAGAAAATTGACAAAAGGTGCGTATATATTTATATATGTGTGTGTGTGTGTGTCTGTGTGTGTGTCTCTGTGTGTATAAAAAACGAGATTGTTTGCAATTATTTCCGGTTCGAAGCACCCACTATCCTCCCGAGACAAATTGTATTTTTGTCTCGTCTGTATACTATATCGTGGAAATGACGCTCAATGTTTTTCTCCAAAATGTTTTTGGGGATACACTGCCTCCTTGGGGCTTATAGAGTGCACCCGCAGGAGACCAAATAATACGTGTATAATAGAATAATAAATAGAATACAATGAGCAGTGCCCTTGGGAATACTAACTGTGATCCTCAGGAACATTGTTTCTTAAAGAAAGACTGGTGTTGCCTCATCTCTAAAGCTACATATGTTTCTTTCTAAATAGTTGAGTATCGTCTCGAAGCTTCACACGAACATACTGCCTAGTTTCGAGACGATATCAACAGTTAGTGTATAAATATATTCTTTTCGTCTATTTTTGTAATAACGAAAATATTTTGTTCACGCAATGCCAACAGAAATTATTTTGATAAAACGAAGCAACGTGATAAGAAAAAAAGTAAGATAAAAAAAGGTTCGGCGGGGAATCGAACCCAGACCTTTGTTTATTCTCCTCAATATAGCACATAAGAGTCCAAATGAAGGCAATTCAAAAATATGGCAATTTTGCATTCAAGATGGCGACTTCTCCAATGATTTGTTTCTTCACTTAAACTGAACTACGTCCTTAATAACATAGCGAAACCTGGCTTACCTACCAAGAGCACAACTTACAATTTTCATGGTTACAAATTTTTAAGCCGCCATTTTGAATCGAAGATGACGACTTTTCCAACATGTCGGATTTTTCCCCTCACATGGGCTTTAATCTACACACTTGAACGCAATTTCGTGATTCCACCATATCTACAAGTTGTGTAGAATTAGACGCGCCCTTATAACATTCCTAGCACTTTCTTACACCGAACATGACTATTTTTTTCAAGTTTAAGGGCGGATTCGCAAACTACGCATCAAGGTAAACATCACCTCGAAATTTCAACGTCCTACATACAGCCATTACAAATTTCACATTTTTTCGATTTGCGCCGCGAAACGAAAACGAATTTAATGATCTTTTTTCTATCATAAACTATGTTCCCAGCTTCACTGCCTGACAAAATATGATGTTTCTATGGTGTGC
Source organism: Thermobia domestica (assembly GCF_964235325.1). Classification (NCBI taxonomy): domain Eukaryota; kingdom Metazoa; phylum Arthropoda; class Insecta; order Zygentoma; family Lepismatidae; genus Thermobia; species Thermobia domestica. Next base: position 206,774,403 of record NC_137457.1, on the reverse strand, counting down.
GGAACTACTCTAAAAACCAGCATTTCGAAACGACGAAAAATTTCGACACTTCATTTACATGGAAAATGTCGCCTTTTTCGTAATATCGGAATTTTCCCATTACTCATATCCCATGACGAACAAGTGTGCAAAATTTGGTGTTTGTGTGTTTTGTGGAAGTATGCAAACAATTAAGTGTGTTTCCGATTATAGAGGTATATAATTCCCCACAGATGCCGGCCGCAACGTACCAGTATAATGTGAGCAGTAAGAACGAAGTCGAAAATCTAAGGAAATCGGTAGTGTAGGGGATTGACGTGAGCATACTGGACAGGAGACCTGGGTTCGATTCCTAACAATCTTTTTCTCACTTTTTCTTTCTTTGAAAGTTTATTTTTATAGCATATATTGTTTGCCTATAAGGTTGAGTCTATTATAAAACGCATTTCACTCCAACCGGTACTGTAAACAAACTATTGTCCCGAAAGAGGCACTTTTCCACGTATCCCGTATATTATAACTATATACGCTGCCCACGAGAAAATTGTCAAAAGGTGCGTATATATATATATATATATATATATATATATATATATATATATATATGTGTGTGTGTGTGTGTGTGTGTGTGTGTCTCTGTGTGTATAAAAAACGAGATTGTTTGCAATTATTTCCGGTTCGAAGCACACACTATCCTCCCGAGACAAAATGTATTTTTGTCTCGTCTGTATACTATATCGTGGAAATGACGCTCAATGTTTTTCTCCAAAATGTTTTTGGGGGGTACACTGCCTCCTTGGGGCTTATAGAGTGCACCCGCAGGAGACCAAATAATACGTGTATAATAGAATAATAAATAGAATACAATGAGCAGTGCCCCTGGGAATACTAACTGTGATCCTCAGGAACATTGTTTCTTAAAGAAAGACTGGTGTTGCCTCATCTCTAAAGCTACATATGTTTCTTTCTAAATAGTTGAGTATCGTCTCGAAGCTTCACACGAACATACTGCCTAGTTTCGAGACGATATCAACAGTTAGTGTATAAATATATTCTTTTCGTCTATTTTTGTAATAACGAAAATATTTTGTTCACGCAATGCCAACAGAAACTATTTTGATAAAACGAAGCAACGTGATAAGAAAAAAACGTAAGATAAAACAAGGTTCGGCGGGGAATCGAACCCAGACCTTTGTTTATTCTCCTCAATATAGCACATAAGAGTCCAAATGAAGGCAATTCAAAAATATGGCAATTTTGCATTCAAGATGGCGACTTCTCCAATGATTTGTTTCTTCACTTAAACTGAACTACGTCCTTAATAACATAGCGAAACCTGGCTTACCTACCAAAAGCACAACTTACAATTTTCATGGTTACAAATTTTTAAGCCGCCATTTTGAATCGAAGATGACGACTTTTCCAACATGTCGGATTTTTCCCCTCACATGGGCTTTAATCTACACACTTGAACGCAATTTCGTGATTCCACCATTACTACAAGTTGTGTAGAATTAGACGCCCACTTATAATATTCCTAGCACTTTCTTACACCGAACATGACTATTTTTTTCAAGTTTAAGGGCGGATTCGCAAACTACGCATCAGAATAAACATCACCTCGAAATTTCAACGTCCTACATACAGCCATTACAAATTTCACATTTTTTCGATTTGCGCCGCGAAACGAAAACGAATTTAATGATCTTTTTTCTATCATAAACTATGTTCCCAGCTTCACTGCCTGACAAAATATGACGTTTCTATGGTGTGCGGAACTACTCTAAAAACCATCATTTCGAAACGACGAAAAATTTCGACACTTCATTTACATGGAAAATGTCGCCTTTTTCGTAATATCGGAATTTTCCCATTACTCATATCCCATGACGAACAAGTGTGCAAAATTTGGTGTTTGTGTGTTTTGTGGAAGTATGCAAACAATTAAGTGTGTTTTCGATTATAGAGGTATATAATTGCCCACAGATGCCGGCCGAAACCTACCAGTATAATGTAAGCAGTAAGAACAAAGTCGAAAATCAAAGGAAATCCGTAGTGTAGGGGATTGACGTGAGCCTACTGGACAGGAGACCTGGGTTCGATTCCTAACAATCTTTTTCTCACTTTTTTTGTTTGAAAGTTTATTTTTATAGCATATATTGTTTGCCTATAAGGTTGAGTCTATTATAAAACGCATTTCACTCCAACCGGTACTGTAAACAAACTACTGACCCGAAAGAGGCTTTTTTCCACGTATCCCGTATATTATAACTATATACGCTGCCAACGAGAAAATTGTCAAAAGGTGCGTGTGTGTGTGTGTGTGTGTCTGTGTGTGTATAAAATTGGAGATTGTTTCCAATTATTTCTGGTTCGAAGCACACACTATCCTCGCGAGACAAAATGTATTTTTGTTTCGTCTGTATACTATATCGTGGAAATGATGCTCAATGTTTTTCTCCCAAATGTTTTTGGGGGGTGCACTGCCTCCTTGGGGCTCTTAGAGTGCACCCGCAGGAGACCAAATAATACGTGTATAATAGAATAATAAATAGAATACTATGAACAGTGCCCCTGGGAATACTAACTGTGATCCTCAGGAACATTGTTTCTGAAAGAAACACTGGTGTTGCCCCATCTCTAAAGCTACATATGTTTCTTTCTAAATAGTTGAGTATCGTCTCGAAGCTTCACACGAACATACTGCCTAGTTTCGAGACGATATCAACAGTTAGTGTATAAATATATTCTTTTCGTCTATGTCTGTAGTAACGAAAATATTTTGTTCACGCAATGCCAACAGAAACTATTTTTATAAAACGAAGCAACGTGATAAGAAAAAAAACGTAAGATAAAAAAAGGTTCGGCGGGGAATCGAACCCAGACCTGCTACTCAGAAAGCAGACACTTTACCGCGGAGATAACTTACTACGTTGAATTCTGTTTGTTTATTCTCCTCAATATACCACATATAGTCCAAATGAAGGCAATTCAAAGATATGGCAATTTTGCACTAAAAATGGCGACTTCTCCAATGATTTGTTTCTTCACTTAAACTGAACTACATCTTAAATAACATAGCGAAACCTGGCTTACCTACCAAGAGCACAACTTACAATTTTCATGGTTACAAATTTTTGAGCCGCCATTTTGAATCGAAGATGACGACTTTTCCAACATTTCGGATTTTTCCCCTCACGTGGGCTATAATCTACACACTTGAACGCAATTTCGTGATTCCATCATTACTACAAGTTGTGTAGAATTAGACGCGCCCTTATAACATACCTAGCACTTTCTTACACCGAACATGACTATTTTTTTCAAGTTTAAGGGCGGATTCGCAAACTACGCATCAAGGTAAACATCACCTCGAAATTTCAACGTCCTACATACAGCCATTAAAAATTTCACATTTTTTCGATTTGCGCCGCGAAACAAAAACGAATTTTAATGCTCTTTTTTCTATCATAAACTATGTTCCCTGCTTCACTGCCTGACAAAATATGACGTTTCTATGGTGTGCGGAACTACTCTAAAAACCAGCATTTCGAAATGACGAAAAATTTCGACATTTCATTTATATGGAAAATGTCGCCTTTTTCGTGATATCGGAATTTTCCCATTACTCACATCCCATGACGAACAAGTATGCAAAATTTGGTGTTTGTATGTTTTGTGGAAGTATGCAAACAATTAAGTGTGTTTCCGATTATAGAAGTATATAATTCCCCACAGATGCCGGCCGCAACGTACCAGTATAATGTGAGAAGTAAGAACGAAGTCGAAAATCTAAGGAAATCGGTAGTGTAGGGGATTGACGTGAGCCTACTGGACAGGAGACCTGTGTTCGATTCCTAACAATCTTTTTCTCACTTTTCCCACTTCGCCAACAGAAACTATTTTGATAAAACGAAGCAACGTGATAAGAAAGAAACGTAAGATAAAACAAGGTTCGGCGGAGAATCGAACACAGACCTGCTCCTCAGAAAGCAGACACTTTACCGCGGAGATAACTTACTACGTTGAATTCTGTTTGTTTATTCTCCTCAATATAGCACATAAGAGTCCAAATGAAGGCAATTCAAAAATATGGCAATTTTGCATTCAAGATGGCGACTTCTCCAATGATTTATTTCTTCCCTTAAACTGAACTACATCCTTAATAACATAGCGAAACCTGGCTTACCTACCAAGAGCACAACTTACAATTTTCATGGTTACAAATTTTTGAGCGCCATTTTGAATCGAAGATGACGACTTCTCCAACATGTCGGATTTTTCCCCTCACACGGGCTGTAATCTACACACTTGAACGCAATTTCGTGGTTCCACCATTACTACAAGTTGTGTAGAATTAGACGCGCCCTTATAACATACCTAGCACTTTCTTACACCGAACATGACTATTTTTTTCAAGTTTAAGGGCGGATTCGCAAACTACGCATCAGAGTAAACATCACCTCGAAATTTCAACGTCCTACATACAGCCATTACAAATTTCACATTTTTTCGATTTGCGCCGCGAAACGAAAACGAATTTTAATGCTCTTTCTTCTATCATAAACTATGTTCCCAGCTTCACTGCCTGACAAAATATGACGTTTCTATGGTGTGCGGAACTACTCTAAAAACCAGCATTTCGAAACGACGAAAAATTTCGACACTTCATTTACATGGAAAATGTCGCCTTTTTCGTGATATCGGAATTTTCCCATTACTCTCATCCCATGACGAACAAGTATGCAAAATTTGGTGTTTGTATGTTTTGTGGAAGTATACAAACAATTAAGAGTGTTTCCGATTATAGAGGTATATAATTGCCCACAGATGCCGGCCGCAACGTACCAGTATAATGTGAGCAGTAAGAACGAAGTCGAAAATCTAAGGAAATCGGTAGTGTAGGGGATTGACGTGAGCCTGCTGGACAGGAGACCTGTGTTCGATTCCTAACAATCTTTTTCTCACTTTTCCCAATTCGCCAACAAAAACTATTTTGATAAAACGAAGCAACGTGATAAGAAAAAAAACGTAAGATGAAACAAGGTTCGGCGGGGAATCGAACCCAGACCTGCTACTCAGAAAGCAGACACTTTACCGCGGAGATAACTTACTACGTTGAATTCTGTTTGTTTATTCTCTTCAATATAGCACATAAGAGTCCAAATGAAGGCAATTCAAAAATATGGCAATTTTGCATTCATGATGGCGACTTCTCCAATGATTTGTTTCTTCACTTAAACTGAACTACATCCTTAATAACATAGCGAAACCTGGCTTACGTACCAAGATCACAACTTACAATTTTCATGGTTTCAAATTTTTGAGCCGCCATTTTGAATCGAAGATGACGACTTTTCCAACATGTCGGATTTTCCCCTCACACGGGCTGTAATCTACACACTTTAACGCAATTTCGTGGTTCCACCATTACTACAAGTTGTGTAAAATTAGACGCACCCTTATAACATTACTAGCACTTTCTTACACCGAACATGACTATTTTTTTCAAGTTTAAGGGCGGATTCGCAAACTACGCATCAGAATAAACATCACCACTTTTTCTTTCTTTGAAAGTTTATTTTTATAGCATTTTTTTTTGCCTATAAGGTTGAGTCTATTATAAAACGCATTTCACTCCAACCGGTCCTGTAAACAAACTACTGAACCGAAAGAGGCACTTTTCCACGTATCCCGTATATTATAACTATATACGCTGCCAACGAGAAAATTGTCAAAAGGTGCGTATAGTTATATATATGTGTGTGTGTGTGTCTGTGTATTTCCTTAAAAGTTATAATCTTATACTTTTTCAGTTGTGGTATAGACTTCAAACTTGGTATACGCATCTCTCTAAACGACCAGTATAAAAAGGGAGATTGTTTGCAATTATTTCCGGTTCGAAGCACACACTATCCTCGCGAGACAAAATGTATTTTTGTCTCGTCTGTATACTATATCGTGGAAACAATGCTCAATGTTTTTTTTCAAAATGTTTTTGAGGGGTACACTACCTCCTTGGGGCTCTTAGAGTGCCCCCGCAGGAGACCAAATAATACGTGTATAATAGAATAATAAATAGAATACTATGAGCAGTGCCCCTGGGAATACTAACTGTGATCCTCAGGAACATTGTTTCTGAAAGAAACACTGGTGTTGCCCCATCTCTAAAGCTACATATGTTTCTTTCTAAATAGTTGAGTATCGTCTCGAAGCTTCACACGAACATACTGCCTAGTTTCGAGACGATACCAACAGTTAGTGTATAAATATATTCTTTTCGTCTGTGTCTGTAATAACGAAAATATTTTGTTCACGCAATCCCAACAGAAACTATTTTGATAAAACGAAGCAACATGATAAGAAAAAAAACGTAAGAAGAAAGAAGGTTCGGCGGGGAATCGAACCCAGACCTGCTACTCAGAAAGCAGACACTTTACCGCGGAGCTAACTTACTACGTTGAGTTTTGTTTGTTTTATTCTCCTCAATATACCACATAAGAGTCCAAATGAAGGCAATTCAAAAATATGGCAATTTTGCATTCAAGATGGCGACTTCTCCAATGATTTGTTTCTTCACTTAAACTGAACTACGTCCTTAATAACATAGCGAAACCTGGCTTACCTACCAAGAGCACAACTTACAATTTTTATGGTTAAAAATTTTTGAGCCGCCATTTTGAATCGAAGATGGCGACTTTTCCAACATGTCGGATTTTTCCCCTCACATGCCCTGTAATCTACACACTTGAACGCAATTTCGTGATTCCACCATATCTACAAGTTGTGTAGAATTAGACGCACCCTTATAACATTCCTAGCACTTTCTTACACCGAACATGACTATATTTTCAAGTTTAAGGGCGGATTCGCAAACTACGCATCAGAATAAATATCACCTCGAAATTTCAACGTCCTACATACAGCCATTACAAATTTCACACTTTTTCGATTTGCGCCGTGAACGAAAACGAATTTTAATGCTCTTTTTTCTATCATAAACTATGTTCCTAGCTTCACTGCCTGACAAAATATGACGTTTCTATGGTGTGCGGAACTACTCTAAAAACCAGCATTTTGAAACGACGAAAAATTTCGACACTTCATTTACATGGAAAATGTCGCCTTTTTCGTGATATCGGAATTTTCCCATTGATCACATCCCATGACGAACAAGTATGCAAAATTTGGTGTTCGTATGTTTTGTGGAAGTATGCAAACAATTAAGTGTGTTTCCGATTATAGAGGTATATAATTCCCCATAGATGCCGGCCGCAACGTACCAGTATCATGTGAGCAGTAAGAACGAAGTCGAAAATCTAAGGAAATCGGTAGTGTAGGGGATTGGCGTGAGCCTACTAGACAGGAGACCTGGGTTCGATTCCAACAATCTTTTTCTCACTTTTTCTTTCTTTGAAAGTTTATTTTCATAGCATACATTGTTTGCCTATAAGGTTGAGTCTATTATAAAACGCATTTCACTCCAACCGGTCCTGTAAACAAACTACTGAACCGAAAGAGGCACTTTTCCACGTATCCCGTATATTATAACTATATACGCTGCCAACGAGAAAATTGTCAAAAGGTGCGTATATATATATATATATATATGTGTGTGTGTGTCTGTGTATTTCCTTAAAAGTTATAATCTTATACTTTTTCAGTTGTGGTATAGACTTCAAACTTGGTATACGCATCTCTCTAAACGACCAGTATAAAAAGGGAGATTGTTTGCAATTATTTCCGGTTCGAAGCACACACTATCCTCGCGAGACAAAATGTATTTTTGTCTCGTCTGTATACTATATCGTGGAAATGATGCTCAATGTTTTTTTTTTTCAAAATGTTTTTGGGGGGTACACTGCCTCCTTGGGGCTGTTAGAGTGCCCCCGCAGGAGACCAAATAATACGTGTATAATAGAATAATAAATAGAATACTATGAGCAGTGCCCCTGGGAATACTAACTGTGATCCTCAGGAACATTGTTTCTGAAAGAAACACTGGTGTTGCCCCATCTCTAAAGCTACATATGTTTCTTTCTAAATAGTTGAGTATCGTCTCCAAGCTTCACACGAACATACTGCCTAGTTTCGAGACGATATCAACAGTTAGTGTATAAATATATTCTTTTCGTCTGTGTCTGTAATAACGAAAATATTTAATTCACGCAATGCCAACAGAAACTATTTTGATAAAACGAAGCAACATAAGAAAAAAAACGTAAGAAGAAAGAAGGTTCGGCGGGGAATCGAACCCAGACCTGCTACTCAGAAAGGAGACACTTTACCGCGGAGCTAACTTACTACGTTGAGTTTTGTTTGTTTTATTCTCCTCCATATACCACATAAGAGTCCAAATGAAGGCAATTCAAAAATATGGATATTTTGCATTCAGGATGGCGACTTCTCCAATGATTTGTTTCTTCACTTAAACTGAACTACGTCCTTAATAACATAGCGAAACCTGGCTTACCTACCAACAGCACAACTTACAATTTTTATGGTTACAAATTTTTGAGCCGCCATTTTGAATCGAAGATGGCGACTTTTCCAACATGTCGGATTTTTCCCCTCACATGCCCTGTAATCTACACACTTGAACGCAATTTCGTGATTCCACCATATCTACAAGTTGTGTAGAATTAGACGCTCCCTTATAACATTCCTAGCACTTTCTTACACCGAACATGACTATTTTTTCAAGTTTAAGGGCGGATTCGCAAACTACGCATCAGAATAAACATCACCTCGAAATTTCAACGTCCTACATACAGCCATTACAAATTTCACAGTTTTTCGATTTGCGTCGCGAAACGAAAACGAATTTTAATGCTCTTTTTTCTATCATAAACTATGTTCCTAGCTTCACTGCCTGACAAAATATGACGTTTCTATGGTGTGCGGAACTACTCTAAAAACCAGCATTCTGAAACGACGAAAAATTTCGACACTTCATTTACATGGAAAATGTCGCCTTTTTCGTGATATCGGAATTTTCCCATTGCTCACATCCCATGACGAACAAGTATGCAAAATTTGGTGTTCGTATGTTTTGTGGAAGTATGCAAACAATTAAGTGTGTTTCCGATTATAGAGGTATATAATTCCCCACAGATGCCGGCCGCAACGTACCAGTATTATGTGAGCAGTAAGAACGAAGTCGAAAATCTAAGGAAATCGGTAGTGTAAGGGATTGACGTGAGCCTACTGGACAGGAGACCTGGGTTCGATTCCTAACAATCTTTTTCTCACTTTTTCTTTCTTTGAAAGTTTATTTTCATAGCACATATTGTTTGCCTATAAGGTTGAGTCTATTATAAAACGCATTTCACTCCAACCGGTCCTGTAAACAAACTTCTGAACCGAAAGAGGCACTTTTCCACGTATCCCGTATATTATAACTATATACGCTGCCAACGAGAAAATTGTCAAAAGGTGCGTATATATATATATATATATATATATATATATATATATATGTGTGTGTGTGTGTGTGTCTGTGTATTTCCTTAAAAGTTATAATCTTATACTTTTTCAGTTGTGGTATAGACTTCAAACTTGGTATACGCATCTCTCTAAACGACCAGTATAAAAAGGGAGATTGTTTTTCAATTATTTCCGGTTCGAAGCACACACTATCCTCGCGAGACAAAATGTATTTTTGTCTCGTCTGTATACAATATCGTGGAAATGATGCTCAATGTTTTTTTTTTTCAAAATGTTTTTGGGGGGTACACTGCCTCCTTTTGGCTCTTAGAGTGCCCCCGCAGAAGACCAAATAATACGTGTATAATAGAATAATAAATAGAATACTATGAGCAGTGCCCCTGGGAATACTAACTGTGATCCTCAGGAACATTGTTTCTGAAAGAAACACTGGTGTTGCCCCATCTCTAAAGCTACATATGTTTCTTTCTAAATAGTTGAGTATCGTCTCGAAGCTTCACACGAACATACTACCTAGTTTCGAGACGATATCAACAGTTAGTGTATAAATATATTCTTTTCGTCTGTGTCTGTAGTAACGAAAATATTTTGTTTACGCAATGCCAACAGAAACTCTTTTGATAAAACGAAGCAACATAAGAAAAAAAACGTAAGAAGAAAGAAGGTTCGGCGGGGAATCGAACCCAGACCTGCTACTCAGAAAGCAGACACTTTACCGCGGAGCTAACTTACTACGTTCAGTTTTGTTTGTTTTATTCTCCTCAATATACCACACAAAAGTCCAAATGAAGGCAATTCAAAAATATGGCAATTTTGCATTCCAGATGGCGACTTCTCCAATGATTTGTTTCTTCACTTAAACTGAACTACGTCCTTAATAACATAGCGAAACCTGGCTTACCTACCAAGAGCACAACTTACAATTTTTATGGTTACAAATTTTTGAGCCGCCATTTTGAATCGAAGATGGCGACTTTTCCAACATGTCGGATTTTTCCCCTCACATGCTCTGTAATCTACACACTTGAACGCAATTTCGTGATTCCACCATATCTACAAGTTGTGTAGAATTAGACGCCCCCTTATAACATTCCTAGCACTTTCTTACACCGAACATGACTATTTTTTCAAGTCTAAGGGCGGATTCGCAAACTAAGCTACAGAATAAACATCACCTCGAAATTTCAACGTCCTACATACAGCCATTACAAATTTCACATTTTTTCGATTTGCGTCGCGAAACGAAAACGAATTTTAATGCTCATTTTTCTATCATAAACTATGTTCCTTGCTTCACTGCCTCACAAAATATGACGTTTCTATGGTGTGCGGAACTACTCTAAAAACCAGCATTTTGAAACGACGAAAAATTTCGACACTTCATTTACATGGAAAATGTCGCCTTTTTCGTGATATCGGAATTTTCCCATTGCTCACATCCCATGACGAACAAGTATGCAAAATTTGGTGTTCGTATGTTTTGTGGAAGTATGCAAACAATTAAGTGTGTTTCCGATTATAGAGGTATATAATTCCCCACAGATGCCGGCCGCAACGTACCAGTATTATGTGAGCAGTAAGAACGAAGTCGAAAATCTAAGGAAATCGGTAGTGTATTTGATTGACATGAGCCTACTGGACAGGAGACCTGGGTTCGATTCCTAACAATCTTTTTCTCACTTTTTCTTTCTTTGAAAGTTTATTTTCATAGCATATATTGTTTGCCTATAAGGTTGAGTCTATTATAAAACGCATTTCACTCCAACCGGTCCTGTAAACAAACTACTGTCCCGAAAGAAGCACTTTTCCACGTATCCCGTATATTATAACTATATACGCTGCCAACGAGAAAATTGTCAAAAGCTGTATATATATATATATATATATATATATATATATATATATATATATATATATATATATATATATGTGTGTGTGTGTTTGTGTGTGTGTGTGTGTGTATTTCCTTAAAAGTTATAATCTTATACTTTTTCAGTTTTGCTATAGACTTCAAACTTGGTATACGCATCTCTCTAAACGACCAGTATAAAAAGGGAGATTGTTTGCAATTATTTCCGGTTCGAAGCACACACTATCCTCGCGAGACAAAATGTATTTTTTTCTCGTCTGTATACTATATCGTGGAAATGATGCTCAATGTTTTTTTTTTTCAAAATGTTTTTAGGGGTTACACTGCCTCCTTGGGGCTCTTAGAGTGCCCCCGCAGGAGACCAAATAATACGTGTATAATAGAATATTAAATAGAATACTATGAGCAGTGCCCCTGGGAATACTAACTGTGATCCTCAGGAACATTGTTTCTGAAAGAAACACTGGTGTTGCCCCATCTCTAAAGCTACATATGTTTCTTTCTAAATAGTTGAGTATCGTCTCGAAGCTTCACACGAACATACTGCCTAGTTTCGAGACGATATCAACAGTTAGTGTATAAATATATTCTTTTCGTCTGTGTCTGTAATAACGAAAATAATTTGTTCACGCAATGCCAACAGAAACTATTTTGATAAAACGAAGCAACATGATAAGAAAAAAAACGTAAGAAGAAAGGAGGTTCGGCGGGGAATCGAACCCAGACCTGCTACTCAGAAAGCAGACACTTTACCGCGGAGCTAACTTACTACGTTGAGTTTTGTTTGTTTTATTCTCCTCAATATACCACATAAGAGTCCAAATGAAGGCAATTCAAAAATATGGCAATTTTGCATTCAAGATGGCGACTTCTCCAATGATTTGTTTCTTCACTTAAACTGAACTACGTCCTTAATAACATAGCGAAACCTGGCTTGCCTACCAAGAGCACAACTTACAATTTTTATGGTTACAAATTTTTGAGCCGCCATTTTGAATCGAAGATGGCGACTTTTCCAACATGTCGGATTTTTCCCCTCACATGCCCTGTAATCTACACACTTGAACGCAATTTCGTGATTCCACCATATCTACAAGTTGTGTAGAATTAGACGCCCCCTTATAACATTCCTAGCACTTTCTTACACCGAACATGACTATTTTTTCAAGTTTAAGGGCGGATTCGCAAACTACGCATCAGAATAAACATCACCTCGAAATTTCAACGTCCTACATACAGCCATTACAAATTTCACATTTTTTCGATTTGCGTCGCGAAACGAAAACGAATTTTAATGCTCTTTTTTCTATCATAAACTATGTTCCTAGCTTCACTGCCTCACAAAATATGACGTTTCTATGGTGTGCGGAACTACTCTAAAAACCAGCATTTTGAAACGATGAAAAATTACGACACTTCATTTACATGGAAAATGTCGCCTTTTTCGTGATATCGGAATTTTCCCATTGCTCACATCCCATGACGAACAAGTATGCAAAATTTGGTGTTCGTATGTTTTGTGGAAGTATGCAAACAATTAAGTGTGTTTCCGATTATAGAGGTATATAATTCCCCACAGATGCCGGCCGCAACGTACCAGTATAATGTGAGCAGTAAGAACGAAGTCGAAAATCTAAGGAAATCGGTAGTGTAGGGGATTGACGTGAGCCTACTGGACAGGAGGCCTGGGTTCGATTCCTAACAATCTTTTTCTCACTTTTCCCTTCTTTGAAAGTTTATTTTTATAGCATATATTGTTTGCCTATAAGGTTGAGTCTATTATAAAACGCATTTCACTCCAACCGGTACTGTAAACAAACTACTGACCCGAAAGAGGCACTTTTCCACGTATCCCGTATATTATAACTATATACGCTGCCCACGAGAAAATTGTCAAAAGGTGCGTATATATATATATATATGTGTGTGTGTGTGTCTGTGTGTGTATAAAAAGGGAGATTGTTTGCAATTATTTCCCGTTCGAAGCACACACTATCCTCGCGAGACAAAATGTATTTTTGTCTCGTCTGTATACTATATCGTGGAAATGATGCTCAATGTTTTTCTCCAAAATGTTTTTGGGGGGTACACTGCCTCCTTGGGGCTTATAGAGTGCACCCGCAGGAGACCAAATAATACGTGTATAATAGAATAATAAATAGAATACTATGAGCAGTGCCCCTGGGAATACTAACTGTGATCCTCAGGAACATTGTTTCTGAAAGAAACACTGGTGTTGCACCATCTCTAAAGCTACATATGTTTCTTTCTAAATAGTTGAGTATCGTCTCGAAGCTTCACACGAACATACTGCCTAGTTTCGAGACGATATCAACAGTTAGTGTATAAATATATTCTTTTCGTCTATGTTTGTAATAACGAAAATATTTTGTTCACGCAATACCAACAGAAACTATTTTGATAAAACGAAGCAACGTGATAAGAAAAAAAACGTAAGATTAAAAAAGGTTCGGCGGGGAATCGAACCCAGACTTTTGTTTATTCTCCTCAATATAGCGCATAAGAGTCCAAATGAAGGCAATTCAAAAATATGGCAATTTTGCATTCAAGATGGCGACTTCTCCAATGACTTGTTTCTTCACTTAAACTGAACTACGTCCTTAATAACATAGCGAAACCTGGCTTCCCTACCAAGAGCACAACTTACAATTTTCATGGTTACAAATTTTTGAGCCGCCATTTTGAATCGAAGATGACGACTTTTCCAACATGTCGGATTTTTCCCCTCACATGGGCTGTAATCTACACACTTGAACGCAATTTTGTGATTCCACCATTACTACAAGTTGTGTAGAATTAGACGCCCCCTTATAACATTCCTAGCACTTTCTTACACCGAACATGACTATTTTTTCAAGTTTAAGGGCGGATTCGCAAACTACGCATCAGAATAAACATCACCACTTTTTCTTTCTTTGAAAGTTTATTTTTATAGCATTTTTTTTGCCTATAAGGTTGAGTCTATTATAAAACGCATTTCACTCCAACCGGTACTGTAAACAAACTACTGACCCGAAAGAGGCTCTTTTCCACGTATCCCGTATATTATAACTATATACGCTGCCAACGAGAAAATTGTCAAAAGATGCGTGTGTGTGTCTGTGTGTGTATAAAAGGGAGATTGTTTGCAATTATTTCCGGTTCGAAGCACACATTATCCTCGCGAGACAAAATGTATTTTTGGCTCGTCTGTATACTATATCGTGGAAATGATGCTCAATGTTTTTCTCCAAAATGTTTTTAGGGGGTGCACTACCTCCTTCGGGCTCTTAGAGTGCCCCCGCAGGAGACCAAATAATACGTGTATAATAGAATAATAAATAGAATACTATGAGCACAGCCCCTGGGAATACTAACTGTGATCCTCAGGAACATTGTTTCTGAAAGAAACACTGGTGTTGCCCCATCTCTAAAGCTACATATGTTTCTTTCTAAATAGTTGAGTATCGTCTCGAAGCTTCACACGAACATACTGCCTAGTTTCGAGACGATATCAACAGTTAGTGTGTAAATATATATTCTTTTCGTCTATGTCTGTAGTAACGAAAATATTTTGTTCACGCAATGCCAACAGAAACTATTTTTATAAAACGAAGCAACGTGATAAGAAAAAAAAAGTAAGATAAAAAAAGGTTCGGCGGGGAATCGAACCCAGACCTGCTACTCAGAAAGCAGACACTTTACCGCGGAGATAACTTACTACGTTGAATTCTGTTTGTTTATTCTCCTCAATATACCACATAGAGTCCAAATGAAGGCAATTCAAAAATATGGCAATTTTGAATTGAAGATGACGACTTCTCCAATGATTTGTTTCTTCACTTAAACTGAACTACATCCTTAATAACATAGCGCAACCTGGCTTACCTACGAAGAGCACAACTTACAATTTTCATGGTTACAATATTTTGGGCCGCCTTTTTGAATCGAAGATGACGACTTTTCCAACATGTCGGATTTTTCCCCTCACACGGGCTGTAATCTAAACACTTGAACGCAATTTCGTGGTTCCACCATTACTACAAGTTGTGTAGAATTACACGCACCCTGATAACATACCTAGCTCTTTCTTACACCGAACATGACTATTTTTTTCAAGTTTAAGGGCGGATTCGCAAACTACGCATCAGAATAAACATCACCTCGAAATTTCAACGTCCTACATACAGCCATTACAAATTTCACATTTTTTCGATTTGCGCCGCGAAACGAAAACGAATTTTAATCCTCTTTTTTCTATCATAAACTATGTTCCCAGCTTCACTGCCTGACAAAATATGACGTTTCTATGGTGTGCGGAACTACTCTAAAAACCAGCATTTCGAAACGACGAAAAATTTCGACACTTCAATTACATGGAAAATGTCGCCTTTTTCGTGGTATCGGAATTTTCCCATTACTCACATCCCATGAGGAACAAGTATGCAAAATTTGGTGTTTCTATGTTTTGTGGAAATATGCAAACAATTAAGTGTGTTTCCGATTATAGAGGTATATAATTCCCCACAGATGCCGGCCGCAACGTACCAGTATAATGTGAGCATTAAGAACGAAGTCGAAAATCTAAGGAAATCGGTAGTGTAGGGGATTGACGTGAGCATACTGGACAGGAGACCTGGGTTCGATTCCTAACAATCTTTTTCTCACTTTTTTTTGTTTGAAAGTTTATTTTTATAGCATATATTGTTTGCCTATAAGGTTGAGTCTATTATAAAACGCATTTCACTCCAACCGGTACTGTAAACAAACTACTGACCCGAAGGAGGCACTTTCCGCGTATCCCGTATATTATAACTATATATGCCGCCCACGAGAAAATTGTCAAAAGGTGCGTATATATTTATACATGTGTGTGTGTGTGTGTGTCTGTGTGTGTATAAAAAGGGAGATTGTTTGCAATTATTTTCGGTTCGAAGCACACACTATCCTCGCCAGACAAAATGTATTTTAGTCAAGTCTGTATACTATATCGTGGAAATGATGCTCAATGTTTTTTCCAAAATGTTTTGGGTGGTACACTGCCTCCTTGGGGCTTTCAGAGTGCCCCAGCAGGAGACCAAATAATACGTGTATAATAGAATAATAAATAGAATACTATGAGCAGTGTCCCTGGGAATACTAACTGTGATCCTCAGGAACATTGTTTCTGAAAGAAACACTGGTGTTGCCCCATCTCTAAAGCTACATATGTTTCTTTCTAAAAAGTTGAATATCGTCTCGAAGCTTCACACGAACATACTGCCTAGTTTCGAGACGATATCAACAGTTAGTGTATAAATATACTCTTTTCGTCTATGTCTGTAATAACGAAAATATTTTGTTCACGCAATGCCAACAGAAACTATTTTGATAAAACGAAGAAACGCGATAAGAAAAAAAACGTAAAATAAAACAAGGTTCGGCGGGGAATCGAACCCAGACCTTTGTTTATTCTCCTCAATATAGCACATAAGAGTCCAAATGAAGGCAATTCAAAAATATGGCAATTTTGCATTCAAGATGGCGACTTCTCCAATGATTTGTTTCTTCACTTAAACTGAACTACGTCCTTAATAACATAGCGAAACCTGGCTTCCCTACCAAGAGCACAACTTACAATTTTCATGGTTACAAATTTTTGAGCAGCCATTTTGAATCGAAGATGACGACTTTTCCAACATGTCAGATTTTTCCCCTCACATGGGCTGTAATCTACACACTTTAACGCAATTTCGTGATTCCACCATTACTACAAATTGTGTAGAATTAGACGCCCCCTTATAACATTCCTAACACTTTCTTACACCGAACATGACTATTTTTTTCAAGTTTAAGGGCGGATTCGCAAACTACGCATCAGAATAAACATCACCTCGAAATTTCAACGTCCTACATACAGCCATTACAAATTTCACATTTTTTCGATTTGCGCCGCGAAACGAAAACGAATTTTAATGCTCATTTTTCTATCATAAACTATGTTCCCAGCTTCACTGCCTGACAAAATATGACGTTTCTATGGTGTGCCGAACTACTCTAAAAACCAGCATTTCGAAACGACGAAAAATTTCGACACTTCAATTACATGGAAAATGTCGCCTTTTTCGTGGTATCGGAATTTTCCCATTACTCACATCCCATGACGAACAAGTATGCAAAATTTGGTGTTTTATGTTTTGTGGAAATATGCAAACAATTAAGTGTGTTCCCGATTATAGAGGTATATAATTGCCCACAGATGCCGGCCGCAACGTACCAGTATAATGTAAGCAGTAAGAACGAAGTCGAAAATCTAAGGAAATCGGTAGTGTACGGGATTGACGTGAGCATACTGGACAGGAGACCTGGGTTCGATTCCTAAGAATCTTTTTCTCACTTTTTTTTGTTTGAAAGTTTATTTTTATAGCATATATTGTTTGATTATAACTTTGAGTCTATTTTAAAACGCATTTCACTCCATCCGGTACTGTAAACAAACTACTGAACCGAAAGAGGCACTTTCCACGTATCCCGTATATTATAAGTATATACGCTGCCCACGAGAAAATTGTCAAAAGGTGCGTATATATTTATATATGTGTGTGTGTGTATAAAAAGGGAGATTGTTTGCAATTATTTCCGGTTCGAAGCACACACTATCCTTGCCAGACAAAATGTATTTTAGTCAAGTCTGTATACTATATCGCGGAAATGATGCTCAATGTTTTTTCCAAAATGTTTTGGGTGGTACACTGCCTCCTTGGGGCTTTCAGAGTGCCCCAGCAGGAGACCAAATACTACGTGTGTAATAGAATAATAAATAGAATACTATGAGCAGTGCCCCTGGGAATACTAACTGTGATCCTCAGGAACATTTTTTCTGAAAGAAAGACTGGTGTTGCCCCATCTCTAAAGCTACATATGTTTCTTTCTAAATAGTTGAGTATCGTCTCGAAGCTTCACACGAACATACTGCCTAGTTTCGAGCCGATATCAACAGTTAGTGTATAAATATATTCTTTTCGTCTATGTTTGTAATAACGAAAATATTTTGTTCACGCAATGCCAACAGAAACTATTTTGATAAAACGAAGCAACGTGATAAGAAAAAAACGTAAGATAAAACAAGGTTCGGCGGGGAATCGAACCCAGACCTTTGTTTATTCTCCTCAATATAGCACATAAGAGTCCAAATGAAGGCAATTCAAAAATATGGCAATTTTGCATTCAAGATGGCGACTTCTCCAATGATTTGTTTCTTCACTTAAACTGAACTACGTCCTTAATAACATAGCGAAACCTGGCTTACCTACCAAGAGCACAACTTACAATTTTCATGGTTACAAATTTTTAAGCCGCCATTTTGAATCGAAGATGACGACTTTTCGAACATGTCGGATTTTTCACCTCACGTGGGCTATAATCTACACACTTTAACGCAATTTCGTGATTCCACCATTACTACAAGTTGTGTAGAATTAGATGCCCCCTTATATTCCTAGCACTTTCTTACACCGAACATGACTATTTTTTTTCAAGTTTAAGGGCGGATTCGCAAACTACCCATCAGAATAAACATCACCTCGAAATTTCAACGTCCTACATACAGCCATTACAAATTTCACATTTTTTCGATTTGCGCCGCGAAACGAAAACGAATTTTAATGCTCATTTTTCTATCATAAACTATGTTCCCAGCTTCACTGCCTGACAAAATATGGCGTTTCTATGGTGTGCGGAACTGCTCTAAAAACCAGCATTTCGAAACGACGAAAAATTTCGACACTTCATTTACGTGGAAAATGTCGCCTTTTTTGTGATATCGGAATTTTCCCATTACTCATATCGCATGACGAACAAGTATGCAAAATTTGGTGTTTGCGTGTTTTGTGGAAGTATGCAAACAATTAAGTGTGTTTCCGATTATAAAGGTATATAATTCCCCACAGATGCCGGCCGCAACGTACCAGTATAATGTGAGCAGTAAGAACGAAGTCGAAAATCTAAGGAAATCGGTAGTGTAGGGGATTGACGTGAGCATACTGGACAGGAGACCTGGGTTCGATTCCTAACAATCTTTTTCTCACTTTTTCTTTCTTTGAAAGTTTATTTTTATAGCATATATTGTTTGCCTATAAGGTTGAGTCTATTAAAAAACGCATTTCACTCCAACCGGTACTGTAAACAAACTATTGTCCCGAAAGAGGCACTTTTCCACGTATCCCGTATATTATAACTATATACGCTGCCCACGAGAAAATTGTCAAATTGTGCGTATATATATATATATATATATATATATATATATATATATATGTGTGTGTGTGTGTGTGTGTGTCTCTGTGTGTATAAAAAACGAGATTGTTTGCAATTATTTCCGGTTCGAAGCACACACTATCCTCCCGAGACAAAATGTATTTTTGTCTCGTCTGTATACTATATCGTGGAAATGACGCTCAATGTTTTTCTCCAAAATGTTTTTGGGGGTACACTGCCTCCTTGGGGCTTATAGAGTGCACCCGCAGGAGACCAAATAATACGTGTATAATAGAATAATAAATAGAATACAATGAGCAGTGCCCCTGGGAATACTAACTGTGATCCTCAGGAACATTGTTTCTTAAAGAAAGACTGGTGTTGCCTCATCTCTAAAGCTACATATGTTTCTTTCTAAATAGTTGAGTATCGTCTCGAAGCTTCACACGAACATACTGCCTAGTTTCGAGACGATATCAACAGTTAGTGTATAAATATATTCTTTTCGTCTATTTTTGTAATAACGAAAATATTTTGTTCACGCAATGCCAACAGAAATTATTTTGATAAAACGAAGCAACGTGATAAGAAAAAAAGTAAGATAAAACAAGGTTCGGCGGGGAATCGAACCCAGACCTTTGTTTATTCTCCTCAATATAGCACATAAGAGTCCAAATGAAGGCAATTCAAAAATATGGCAATTTTGCATTCAAGATGGCGACTTCTCCAATGATTTGTTTCTTCACTTAAACTGAACTACGTCCTTAATAACATAGCGAAACCTGGCTTACCTACCAAGAGCACAACTTACAATTTTCATGGTTACAAATTTTTAAGCCGCCATTTTGAATCGAAGATGACGACTTTTCCAACATGTCGGATTTTTCCCGTCACATGGGCTTTAATCTACACACTTGAACGCAATTTCGTGATTCCACCATATCTACAAGTTGTGTAGAATTAGACGCCCCCTTATAATATTCCTAGCACTTTCTTACACCGAACATGACTATTTTTTTCAAGTTTAAGGGCGGATTCGCAAACTACGCATCAGAATAAACATCACCTCGAAATTTCAACGTCCTACATACAGCCATTACAAATTTCACATTTTTTCGATTTGCGCCGCGAAACGAAAACGAATTTAATGATCTTTTTTCTATCATAAACTATGTTCCCAGCTTCACTGCCTGACAAAATATGATGTTTCTATGGTGTGCGGAACTACTCTAAAAACCAGCATTTCGAAACGACGAAAAATTTCGACACTTCATTTACATGGAAAATGTCGCCTTTTTCGTAATATCGGAATTTTCCCATTACTCATATCCCATGACGAACAAGTGTGCAAAATTTGGTGTTTGTGTGTTTTGTGGAAGTATGCAAACAATTAAGTGTGTTTTCGATTATAGAGGTATATAATTGCCCACAGATGCCGGCCGCAACGTACCAGTATAATGTAAGCAGTAAGAACAAAGTCGAAAATCAAAGGAAATCCGTAGTGTAGGGGATTGACGTGAGCCTACTGGACAGGAGACCTGGGTTCGATTCCTAACAATCCTTTTCTCACTTTTTCATTCTTTGAAAGTTTATTTTTATAGCACATATTGTTTGATTATAAGGTTGAGTCTATTATAAAACGCATTTCACTCCAACCGGTACTGTAAACAAACTACTGACCCGAAAGAGGCTCTTTTCCACGTATCCCGTATATTATAACTATATACGCTGCCAACGAGAAAATTGTCAAAAGGTGCGTGTGTGTGTGTGTGTGTGTGTCTGTGTGTGTATAAAAATGGAGATTGTTTCCAATTATTTCTGGTTCGAAGCACACACTATCCTCGCGAGACAAAATGTATTTTTGTTTCGTCTGTATACTATATCGTGGAAATGATGCTCAATGTTTTTCTCCCAAATGTTTTTGGGGGGTGCACTGCCTCCTTGGGGCTCTTAGAGTGCACCCGCAGGAGACCAAATAATACGTGTATAATAGAATAATAAATAGAATACTATGAACAGTGCCCCTGGGAATACTAACTGTGATCCTCAGGAACATTGTTTCTGAAAGAAACACTGGTGTTGCCCCATCTCTAAAGCTACATATGTTTCTTTCTAAATAGTTGAGTATCGTCTCGAAGCTTCACAAGAACATACTGCCTAGTTTCGAGACGATATCAACAGTTAGTGTATAAATATATTCTTTTCGTCTATGTCTGTAGTAACGAAAATATTTTGTTCACGCAATGCCAACAGAAACTATTTTTATAAAACGAAGCAACGTGATAAGAAAAAAAAACGTAAGATAAAAAAAGGTTCGGCGGGGAATCGAACCCAGACCTGCTACTCAGAAAGCAGACACTTTACCGCGGAGATAACTTACTACGTTGAATTCTGTTTGTTTATTCTCCTCAATATACCACATATAGTCCAAATGAAGGCAATTCAAAAATATGGCAATTTTGCACTAAAAATGGCGACTTCTCCAATGATTTGTTTCTTCACTTAAACTGAACTACATCTTAAATAACATAGCGAAACCTGGCTTACCTACCAAGAGCACAACTTACAATTTTCATGGTTACAAATTTTTGAGCCGCCATTTTGAATCGAAGATGACGACTTTTCCAACATTTCGGATTTTTCCCCTCACGTGGGCTATAATCTACACACTTGAACGCAATTTCGTGATTCCACCATTACTACAAGTTGTGTAGAATTAGACGCGCCCTTATAACATACCTAGCACTTTCTTACACCGAACATGACTATTTTTTTCAAGTTTAAGGGCGGATTCGCAAACTACGCATCAAGGTAAACATCACCTCGAAATTTCAACGTCCTACATACAGCCATTAAAAATTTCACATTTTTTCGATTTGCGCCGCGAAACGAAAACGAATTTTAATGCTCTTTTTTCTATCATAAACTATGTTCCCAGCTTCACTGCCTGACAAAATATGACGTTTCTATGGTGTGCGGAACTACTCTAAAAACCAGCATTTCGAAACGACGAAAAATTTCGACATTTCATTTATATGGAAAATGTCGCCTTTTTCGTGATATCGGAATTTTCCCATTACTCACATCCCATGACGAACAAGTATGCAAAATTTGGTGTTTGTATGTTTTGTGGAAGTATGCAAACAATTAAGTGTGTTTCCGATTATAGAAGTATATAATTCCCCACAGATGCCGGCCACAACGTACCAGTATAATGTGAGAAGTAAGAACGAAGTCGAAAATCTAAGGAAATCGGTAGTGTAGGGGATTGACGTGAGCCTACTGGACAGGAGACCTGTGTTCGATTCCTAACAATCTTTTTCTCACTTTTCCCACTTCGCCAACAGAAACTATTTTGATAAAACGAAGCAACGTGATAAGAAAGAAACGTAAGATAAAACAAGGTTCGGCGGAGAATCGAACACAGACCTGCTCCTCAGAAAGCAGACACTTTACCGCGGAGATAACTTACTACGTTGAATTCTGTTTGTTTATTCTCCTCAATATAGCACATAAGAGTCCAAATGAAGGCAATTCAAAAATATGGCAATTTTGCATTCAAGATGGCGACTTCTCCAATGATTTATTTCTTCCCTTAAACTGAACTACATCCTTAATAACATAGCGAAACCTGGCTTACCTACCAAGAGCACAACTTACAATTTTCATGGTTACAAATTTTTGAGCGCCATTTTGAATCGAAGATGACGACTTTTCCAACATGTCGGATTTTTCCCCTCACACGGGCTGTAATCTACACACTTGAACGCAATTTCGTGGTTCCACCATTACTACAAGTTGTGTAGAATTAGACGCGCCCTTATAACATACCTAGCACTTTCTTACACCGAACATGACTATTTTTTTCAAGTTTAAGGGCGGATTCGCAAACTACGCATCAGAGTAAACATCACCTCGAAATTTCAACGTCCTACATACAGCCATTACAAATTTCACATTTTTTCGATTTGCGCCGCGAAACGAAAACGAATTTTAATGCTCTTTTTTCTATCATAAACTATGTTCCCAGCTTCACTGCCTGACAAAATATGACGTTTCTATGGTGTGCGGAACTACTCTAAAAACCAGCATTTCGAAACGACGAAAAATTTCGACACTTCATTTACATGGAAAATGTCGCCTTTTTCGTGATATCGGAATTTTCCCATTACTCTCATCCCATGACGAACAAGTATGCAAAATTTGGTGTTTGTATGTTTTGTGGAAGTATGCAAACAATTAAGAGTGTTTCCGATTATAGAGGTATATAATTGCCCACAGATGCCGGCCGCAACGTACCAGTATAATGTGAGCAGTAAGAACGAAGTCGAAAATCTAAGGAAATCGGTAGTGTAGGGGATTGACGTGAGCCTGCTGGACAGGAGACCTGTGTTCGATTCCTAACAATCTTTTTCTCACTTTTCCCAATTCGCCAACAGAAACTATTTTGATAAAACGAAGCAACGTGATAAGAAAAAAAACGTAAGATGAAACAAGGTTCGGCGGGGAATCGAACCCAGACCTGCTACTCAGAAAGCAGACACTTTACCGCGGAGATAACTTACTACGTTGAATTCTGTTTGTTTATTCTCTTCAATATAGCACATAAGAGTCCAAATGAAGGCAATTCAAAAATATGGCAATTTTGCATTCAAGATGGCGACTTCTCCAATGATTTGTTTCTTCACTTAAACTGAACTACATCCTTAATAACATAGCGAAACCTGGCTTACGTACCAAGATCACAACTTACAATTTTCATGGTTTCAAATTTTTGAGCCGCCATTTTGAATCGAAGATGACGACTTTTCCAACATGTCGGATTTTCCCCTCACACGGGCTGTAATCTACACACTTGAACGCAATTTCGTGGTTCCACCATTACTACAAGTTGTGTAGAATTAGACGCCCCCTTATAACATACCTAGCTCTTTCTTACACCGAACATGACTATTTTTTTCAAGTTTAAGGGCGGATTCGCAAACTACGCATCAGAATAAACATCACCTCGAAATTTCAACGTCCTACATACAGCCATTACAAATTTCACATTTTTTCGATTTGCGCCGCGAAACGAAAACGAATTTTAATGCTCTTTTTTCTATCATAAACTATGTTCCCAGCTTCACTGCCTGACAAAATATGACGTTTCTATGGTGTGCGGAACTACTCTAAAAACCAGCATTTCGAAACGACGAAAAATTTCGACACTTCATTTACATGGAAAATGTCGCCTTTTTCGTGGTATCGGAATTTTCCCATTACTCACATCCCATGACGAACAAGTATGCAAAATTTGGTGTTTGTATATTTTGTGGAAGTATGCAAACAATTAAGTGTGTTTCCGATTATAGAGGTATATAATTCCCCACAGATGCCGGCCGCAACGTACCAGTATAATGTGAGCAGTAAGAACGAAGTCGAAAATCTAAGGAAATCGGTAGTGTAGGGGATTGACGTGAGCCTACTGAACAGGAGACCTGTGTTCGATTCCTAACAATCTTTTTCTCACTTTTTCCCACTTCGCCAACAGAAACTATTTTGCTAAACCGAAGCAACGTGATAAGAAAGAAACGTAAGATAAAACAAGGTTCGGCGGAGAATCGAACCCAGACCTGCTCCTCAGAGAGCAGACACTTTACCGCGGAGATAACTTACTACGTTGAATTCTGTTTGTTTATTCTCCTCAATATAGCACATAAGAGTCCAAATGAAGCCAATTCAAAAATATGGCAATTTTGCATTCAAGATGGCGACTTCTCCAATGATTTGTTTCTTCACTTAAACTGAACTACATCTTTAATAACATAGCGAAACCTGGCTTACCTACCAAGTGCACAACTTACAATTTTCATGGTTACAAATTTTTGAGCCGCCATTTTGAATCGAAGATGACGACTTTTCCAACATGTCGGATTTTTCCCCTCACACGGGCTATAATCTACACACTTGAACGCAGTTTCGTGGTTCCACCATTACTACAAATTGTGTAGAATTAGACGAGCCCTTATTACATACCTAGCACTTTCTTACACCGAACATGATTTTTTTTTCAAGTTTAAGGGCGGATTCGCAAACTACGCGTCAGAGTAAACATCACCTCGAAATTTCAACGTCCTACATACAGCCATTACAAATTTCACATTTTTTCGATTTGCGCCGCGAAACGAAAACGAATTTTAATGCTCTTTTTTCTATCATAAACTATGTTCCCAGCTTCACTGCCTGACAAAATATGACGTTTCTATGGTGTGCGGAACTACTCTAAAAACCATCATTTCAAAACGACGAAAAATTTCGACACTTCATTTACATGGAAAATGTCGCCTTTTTCGTGATATCGGAATTTTCCCATTACTCACATCCCATGACGAACAAGTATGCAAAATTTGGTGTTTGTATGTTTTGTGGAAGTATGCAAACAATTAAGTGTGTTTCCGATTATAGAGGTATATAATTCCCCACAGATGACGGCCGCAACGTACCAGTATAATGTGAGCAGTAAGAACGAAGTCAAAAATCTAAGGAAATCGGTAGTGTACGGGATTGACGTGAGCCTACTGGACAGGAGACCTTGGTTCGATTCCTAACAATCTTTTTCTCACTTTTTCTTTCTTTCAAAGTTTATTTTTATAGCATATATTGTTTGCCTATAAGGTTGAGTCTATTATAATACGCATTTCACTCCAAAAGGTACTGTAAACAAACTACTGACCCGAAAGAGGCATTTTCCCACTTATCCCGTATATTATAACTATATACGCTGCCCACGAGAAAATTGTCAAAAGGTGCGTATATATATATATATGTGTGTGTGTGTGTGTCTGTGTGTGAATAAAAAGGCATATTGTTTGCAATTATTTCCGGTTCGAAGCACACACTATCCTCGCGAGACAAAATGTATTTTTGTCTCGTCTGTATACTATATCGTGGAAATGATGCTCAATGTTTTTCTCCCAAATGTTTTTGGGGGGTGCACTGCCTCCTTGGGGCTCTTAGAGTGCACCCGCAGGAGACCAAATAATACGTGTATAATAGAATAATAAATAGAATACTATGAACAGTGCCCCTGGGAATACTAACTGTGATCCTCAGGAACATTGTTTCTGAAAGAAACACTGGTGTTGCCCCATCTCTAAAGCTACATATGTTTCTTTCTAAATAGTTGAGTATCGTCTCGAAGCTTCACACGAACATACTGCCTAGTTTCGAGCCGATATCAACAGTTAGTGTATAAATATATTCTTTTCGTCTATGTTTGTAATAACGAAAATATTTTGTTCACGCAATGCCAACAGAAACTATTTTGATAAAACGAAGCAACGTGATAAGAAAAAAACGTAAGATAAAACAAGGTTCGGCGGGGAATCGAACCCAGACCTTTGTTTATTCTCCTCAATATAGCACATAAGAGTCCAAATGAAGGCAATTCAAAAATATGGCAATTTTGCATTCAAGATGGCGACTTCTCCAATGATTTGTTTCTTCACTTAAACTGAACTACGTCCTTAATAACATAGCGAAACCTGGCTTACCTACCAAGAGCACAACTTACAATTTTCATGGTTACAAATTTTTAAGCCGCCATTTTGAATCGAAGATGACGACTTTTCCAACATGTCGGATTTTTCACCTCACGTGGGCTATAATCTACACACTTTAACGCAATTTCGTGATTCCACCATTACTACAAGTTGTGTAGAATTAGATGCCCCCTTATATTCCTAGCACTTTCTTACACCGAACATGACTATTTTTTTTCAAGTTTAAGGGCGGATTCGCAAACTACCCATCAGAATAAACATCACCTCGAAATTTCAACGTCCTACATACAGCCATTACAAATTTCACATTTTTTCGATTTGCGCCGCGAAACGAAAACGAATTTTAATGCTCATTTTTCTATCATAAACTATGTTCCCAGCTTCACTGCCTGACAAAATATGGCGTTTCTATGGTGTGCGGAACTGCTCTAAAAACCAGCATTTCGAAACGACGAAAAATTTCGACACTTCATTTACGTGGAAAATGTCGCCTTTTTTGTGATATCGGAATTTTCCCATTACTCATATCGCATGACGAACAAGTATGCAAAATTTGGTGTTTGCGTGTTTTGTGGAAGTATGCAAACAATTAAGTGTGTTTCCGATTATAGAGGTATATAATTCCCCACAGATGCCGGCCGCAACGTACCAGTATAATGTGAGCAGTAAGAACGAAGTCGAAAATCTAAGGAAATCGGTAGTGTAGGGGATTGACGTGAGCATACTGGACAGGAGACCTGGGTTCGATTCCTAACAATCTTTTTCTCACTTTTTCTTTCTTTGAAAGTTTATTTTTATAGCATATATTGTTTGCCTATAAGGTTGAGTCTATTATAAAACGCATTTCACTCCAACCGGTACTGTAAACAAACTATTGTCCCGAAAGAGGCACTTTTCCACGTATCCCGTATATTATAACTATATACGCTGCCCACGAGAAAATTGTCAAATTGTGCGTATATATATATATATATATATATATATATATATATATATATATATATGTGTGTGTGTGTGTGTGTGTGTGTGTGTGTCTCTGTGTGTATAAAAAACGAGATTGTTTGCAATTATTTCCGGTTCGAAGCACACACTATCCTCCCGAGACAAAATGTATTTTTGTCTCGTCTGTATACTATATCGTGGAAATGACGCTCAATGTTTTTCTCCAAAATGTTTTTGGGGGTACACTGCCTCCTTGGGGCTTATAGAGTGCACCCGCAGGAGACCAAATAATACGTGTATAATAGAATAATAAATAGAATACAATGAGCAGTGCCCCTGGGAATACTAACTGTGATCCTCAGGAACATTGTTTCTTAAAGAAAGACTGGTGTTGCCTCATCTCTAAAGCTACATATGTTTCTTTCTAAATAGTTGAGTATCGTCTCGAAGCTTCACACGAACATACTGCCTAGTTTCGAGACGATATCAACAGTTAGTGTATAAATATATTCTTTTCGTCTATTTTTGTAATAACGAAAATATTTTGTTCACGCAATGCCAACAGAAATTATTTTGATAAAACGAAGCAACGTGATAAGAAAAAAAGTAAGATAAAACAAGGTTCGGCGGGGAATCGAACCCAGACCTTTGTTTATTCTCCTCAATATAGCACATAAGAGTCCAAATGAAGGCAATTCAAAAATATGGCAATTTTGCATTCAAGATGGCGACTTCTCCAATGATTTGTTTCTTCACTTAAACTGAACTACGTCCTTAATAACATAGCGAAACCTGGCTTACCTACCAAGAGCACAACTTACAATTTTCATGGTTACAAATTTTTAAGCCGCCATTTTGAATCGAAGATGACGACTTTTCCAACATGTCGGATTTTTCCCCTCACATGGGCTTTAATCTACACACTTGAACGCAATTTCGTGATTCCACCATATCTACAAGTTGTGTAGAATTAGACGCCCCCTTATAATATTCCTAGCACTTTCTTACACCGAACATGACTATTTTTTTCAAGTTTAAGGGCGGATTCGCAAACTACGCATCAGAATAAACATCACCTCGAAATTTCAACGTCCTACATACAGCCATTACAAATTTCACATTTTTTCGATTTGCGCCGCGAAACGAAAACGAATTTAATGATCTTTTTTCTATCATAAACTATGTTCCCAGCTTCACTGCCTGACAAAATATGATGTTTCTATGGTGTGCGGAACTACTCTAAAAACCAGCATTTCGAAACGACGAAAAATTTCGACACTTCATTTACATGGAAAATGTCGCCTTTTTCGTAATATCGGAATTTTCCCATTACTCATATCCCATGACGAACAAGTGTGCAAAATTTGGTGTTTGTGTGTTTTGTGGAAGTATGCAAACAATTAAGTGTGTTTTCGATTATAGAGGTATATAATTGCCCACAGATGCCGGCCGCAACGTACCAGTATAATGTAAGCAGTAAGAACAAAGTCGAAAATCAAAGGAAATCCGTAGTGTAGGGGATTGACGTGAGCCTACTGGACAGGAGACCTGGGTTCGATTCCTAACAATCCTTTTCTCACTTTTTCATTCTTTGAAAGTTTATTTTTATAGCACATATTGTTTGATTATAAGGTTGAGTCTATTATAAAACGCATTTCACTCCAACCGGTACTGTAAACAAACTACTGACCCGAAAGAGGCTCTTTTCCACGTATCCCGTATATTATAACTATATACGCTGCCAACGAGAAAATTGTCAAAAGGTGCGTGTGTGTGTGTGTGTGTGTGTCTGTGTGTGTATAAAAATGGAGATTGTTTCCAATTATTTCTGGTTCGAAGCACACACTATCCTCGCGAGACAAAATGTATTTTTGTTTCGTCTGTATACTATATCGTGGAAATGATGCTCAATGTTTTTCTCCCAAATGTTTTTGGGGGGTGCACTGCCTCCTTGGGGCTCTTAGAGTGCACCCGCAGGAGACCAAATAATACGTGTATAATAGAATAATAAATAGAATACTATGAACAGTGCCCCTGGGAATACTAACTGTGATCCTCAGGAACATTGTTTCTGAAAGAAACACTGGTGTTGCCCCATCTCTAAAGCTACATATGTTTCTTTCTAAATAGTTGAGTATCGTCTCGAAGCTTCACACGAACATACTGCCTAGTTTCGAGACGATATCAACAGTTAGTGTATAAATATATTCTTTTCGTCTATGTCTGTAGTAACGAAAATATTTTGTTCACGCAATGCCAACAGAAACTATTTTTATAAAACGAAGCAACGTGATAAGAAAAAAAAACGTAAGATAAAAAAAGGTTCGGCGGGGAATCGAACCCAGACCTGCTACTCAGAAAGCAGACACTTTACCGCGGAGATAACTTACTACGTTGAATTCTGTTTGTTTATTCTCCTCAATATACCACATATAGTCCAAATGAAGGCAATTCAAAAATATGGCAATTTTGCACTAAAAATGGCGACTTCTCCAATGATTTGTTTCTTCACTTAAACTGAACTACATCTTAAATAACATAGCGAAACCTGGCTTACCTACCAAGAGCACAACTTACAATTTTCATGGTTACAAATTTTTGAGCCGCCATTTTGAATCGAAGATGACGACTTTTCCAACATTTCGGATTTTTCCCCTCACGTGGGCTATAATCTACACACTTGAACGCAATTTCGTGATTCCACCATTACTACAAGTTGTGTAGAATTAGACGCGCCCTTATAACATACCTAGCACTTTCTTACACCGAACATGACTATTTTTTTCAAGTTTAAGGGCGGATTCGCAAACTACGCATCAAGGTAAACATCACCTCGAAATTTCAACGTCCTACATACAGCCATTAAAAATTTCACATTTTTTCGATTTGCGCCGCGAAACGAAAACGAATTTTAATGCTCTTTTTTCTATCATAAACTATGTTCCCAGCTTCACTGCCTGACAAAATATGACGTTTCTATGGTGTGCGGAACTACTCTAAAAACCAGCATTTCGAAACGACGAAAAATTTCGACATTTCATTTATATGGAAAATGTCGCCTTTTTCGTGATATCGGAATTTTCCCATTACTCACATCCCATGACGAACAAGTATGCAAAATTTGGTGTTTGTATGTTTTGTGGAAGTATGCAAACAATTAAGTGTGTTTCCGATTATAGAAGTATATAATTCCCCACAGATGCCGGCCGCAACGTACCAGTATAATGTGAGAAGTAAGAACGAAGTCGAAAATCTAAGGAAATCGGTAGTGTAGGGGATTGACGTGAGCCTACTGGACAGGAGACCTGTGTTCGATTCCTAACAATCTTTTTCTCACTTTTCCCACTTCGCCAACAGAAACTATTTTGATAAAACGAAGCAACGTGATAAGAAAGAAACGTAAGATAAAACAAGGTTCGGCGGAGAATCGAACACAGACCTGCTCCTCAGAAAGCAGACACTTTACCGCGGAGATAACTTACTACGTTGAATTCTGTTTGTTTATTCTCCTCAATATAGCACATAAGAGTCCAAATGAAGGCAATTCAAAAATATGGCAATTTTGCATTCAAGATGGCGACTTCTCCAATGATTTATTTCTTCCCTTAAACTGAACTACATCCTTAATAACATAGCGAAACCTGGCTTACCTACCAAGAGCACAACTTACAATTTTCATGGTTACAAATTTTTGATCGCCATTTTGAATCGAAGATGACGACTTTTCCAACATGTCGGATTTTTCCCCTCACACGGGCTGTAATCTACACACTTGAACGCAATTTCGTGGTTCCACCATTACTACAAGTTGTGTAGAATTAGACGCGCCCTTATAACATACCTAGCACTTTCTTACACCGAACATGACTATTTTTTTTCAAGTTTAAGGGCGGATTCGCAAACTACGCATCAGAGTAAACATCACCTCGAAATTTCAACGTCCTACATACAGCCATTACAAATTTCACATTTTTTCGATTTGCGCCGCGAAACGAAAACGAATTTTAATGCTCTTTTTTCTATCATAAACTATGTTCCCAGCTTCACTGCCTGACAAAATATGACGTTTCTATGGTGTGCGGAACTACTCTAAAAACCAGCATTTCGAAACGACGAAAAATTTCGACACTTCATTTACATGGAAAATGTCGCCTTTTTCGTGATATCGGAATTTTCCCATTACTCTCATCCCATGACGAACAAGTATGCAAAATTTGGTGTTTGTATGTTTTGTGGAAGTATGCAAACAATTAAGAGTGTTTCCGATTATAGAGGTATATAATTGCCCACAGATGCCGGCCGCAACGTACCAGTATAATGTGAGCAGTAAGAACGAAGTCGAAAATCTAAGGAAATCGGTAGTGTAGGGGATTGACGTGAGCCTGCTGGACAGGAGACCTGTGTTCGATTCCTAACAATCTTTTTCTCACTTTTCCCAATTCGCCAACAGAAACTATTTTGATAAAACGAAGCAACGTGATAAGAAAAAAAACGTAAGATGAAACAAGGTTCGGCGGGGAATCGAACCCAGACCTGCTACTCAGAAAGCAGACACTTTACCGCGGAGATAACTTACTACGTTGAATTCTGTTTGTTTATTCTCTTCAATATAGCACATAAGAGTCCAAATGAAGGCAATTCAAAAATATGGCAATTTTGCATTCAAGATGGCGACTTCTCCAATGATTTGTTTCTTCACTTAAACTGAACTACATCCTTAATAACATAGCGAAACCTGGCTTACGTACCAAGATCACAACTTACAATTTTCATGGTTTCAAATTTTTGAGCCGCCATTTTGAATCGAAGATGACGACTTTTCCAACATGTCGGATTTTCCCCTCACACGGGCTGTAATCTACACACTTGAACGCAATTTCGTGGTTCCACCATTACTACAAGTTGTGTAGAATTAGACGCTCCCTTATAACATACCTAGCTCTTTCTTACACCGAACATGACTATTTTTTTCAAGTTTAAGGGCGGATTCGCAAACTACGCATCAGAATAAACATCACCTCGAAATTTCAACGTCCTACATACAGCCATTACAAATTTCACATTTTTTCGATTTGCGCCGCGAAACGAAAACGAATTTTAATGCTCTTTTTTCTATCATAAACTATGTTCCCAGCTTCACTGCCTGACAAAATATGACGTTTCTATGGTGTGCGGAACTACTCTAAAAACCAGCATTTCGAAACGACGAAAAATTTCGACACTTCATTTACATGGAAAATGTCGCCTTTTTCGTGGTATCGGAATTTTCCCATTACTCACATCCCATGACGAACAAGTATGCAAAATTTGGTGTTTGTATGTTTTGTGGAAGTATGCAAACAATTAAGTGTGTTTCCGATTATAGAGGTATATAATTCCCCACAGATGCCGGCCGCAACGTACCAGTATAATGTGAGCAGTAAGAACGAAGTCGAAAATCTAAGGAAATCGGTAGTGTAGGGGATTGACGTGAGCCTACTGAACAGGAGACCTGTGTTCGATTCCTAACAATCTTTTTCTCACTTTTTCCCACTTCGCCAACAGAAACTATTTTGCTAAACCGAAGCAACGTGATAAGAAAGAAACGTAAGATAAAACAAGGTTCGGCGGAGAATCGAACCCAGACCTGCTCCTCAGAGAGCAGACACTTTACCGCGGAGATAACTTACTACGTTGAATTCTGTTTGTTTATTCTCCTCAATATAGCACATAAGAGTCCAAATGAAGCCAATTCAAAAATATGGCAATTTTGCATTCAAGATGGCGACTTCTCCAATGATTTGTTTCTTCACTTAAACTGAACTACATCTTTAATAACATAGCGAAACCTGGCTTACCTACCAAGTGCACAACTTACAATTTTCATGGTTACAAATTTTTGAGCCGCCATTTTGAATCGAAGATGACGACTTTTCCAACATGTCGGATTTTTCCCCTCACACGGGCTATAATCTACACACTTGAACGCAATTTCGTGGTTCCACCATTACTACAAATTGTGTAGAATTAGACGAGCCCTTATTACATACCTAGCACTTTCTTACACCGAACATGATTTTTTTTTCAAGTTTAAGGGCGGATTCGCAAACTACGCGTCAGAGTAAACATCACCTCGAAATTTCAACGTCCTACATACAGCCATTACAAATTTTACATTTTTTCGATTTGCGCCGCGAAACGAAAACGAATTTTAATGCTCTTTTTTCTATCATAAACTATGTTCCCAGCTTCACTGCCTCACAAAATATGACGTTTCTATGGTGTGCGGAACTACTCTAAAAACCATCATTTCAAAACGACGAAAAATTTCGACACTTCATTTACATGGAAAATGTCGCCTTTTTCGTGATATCGGAATTTTCCCATTACTCACATCCCATGACGAACAAGTATGCAAAATTTGGTGTTTGTATGTTTTGTGGAAGTATGCAAACAATTAAGTGTGTTTCCGATTATAGAGGTATATAATTCCCCACAGATGCCGGCCGCAACGTACCAGTATAATGTGAGCAGTAAGAACGAAGTCAAAAATCTAAGGAAATCGGTAGTGTACGGGATTGACGTGAGCCTACTGGACAGGAGACCTTGGTTCGATTCCTAACAATCTTTTTCTCACTTTTTCTTTCTTTCAAAGTTTATTTTTATAGCATATATTGTTTGCCTATAAGGTTGAGTCTATTATAATACGCATTTCACTCTAACCGGTACTGTAAACAAACTACTGACCTGAAAGAGGCATTTTCCCACTTATCCCGTATATTATAACTATATACGCTGCCCACGAGAAAATTGTCAAAAGGTGCGTATATATATATATATGTGTGTGTGTGTGTGTCTGTGTGTGAATAAAAAGGGAGATTGTTTGCAATTATTTCCGGTTCGAAGCACACACTATCCTCGCGAGACAAAATGTATTTTTGTCTCGTCTGTATACTATATCGTGGAAATGATGCTCAATGTTTTTCTCCAAAATGTTTTTGGGGGGTACACTGGCTCCTTGGGGCTCTTAGAGTGCACCCCCAGGAGACCAAATAATACGTGTATAATAGAATAATAAATAGAATACTATGAGCAGAGCCCCTGGGAATACTAACTGTGATCCTCAGGAACATTGTTTCTGAAAGAAACACTGGTGTTGCCCCATCTCTAAAGCTACATATGTTTCTTTCTAAATAGTTGAGTATAGTCTCGAAGCTTCACACGAACATACTGCCTAGTTTCGAGACGATATCAACAGTTAGTGTATAAATATATTCTTTTCGTCTATGTCTGTAATAACGAAAATGTTTTGTTCACGCAATGCCAACAGAAACTATTTTTATAAAACGAAGCAACGTGATAAGAAAAAAAACGTAAGATAAACAAGGTTCGGCGGGGAATCGAACCCAGACCTTTGTTTATTCTCCTCAATATAGCTCATAAGAGTCCAAATGAAGGCAATTCAAAAATATGGCAATTTTGCATTCAAGATGGCGACTTCTCCAATGATTTGTTTCTTCACTTAAACTGAACTACGTCCTTAATAACATAGCGAAACCTGGCTTACCTACCAAGAGCACAACTTACAATTTTCATGGTTACAAATTTTTGAGCCGCCATTTTGAATCGAAGATGACGACTTTTCCAACATGTCGGATTTTTCCCCTCACATGAGCTGTAATCTACACACTTGAACGCAATTTCGTGATTCCACCATATCTACAAGTTGTGTAGAATTAGACGCCCCTTATAACATTCCTAGCACTTTCTTACACCGAACATGACTATTTTTTTCAAGTTTAAGGGCGGATTCGCCAACTACGCATCAGAATAAACATCACCTCGAAATTTCAACGTCCTACATACAGCCATTACAAATTTCACATTTTTTCGATTTGCGCCGCGAAACGAAAACGAATTTTAATGCTCTTTTTTCTATCATAAACTATGTTCCCAGCTTCACTGCCTGACAAAATATGACGTTTCTATGGTGTGCGGAACTACTCTAAAAACCAGCATTTCGAAACGACGAAAAATTTCGACACTTCATTTACGTGGAAAATATCGCATTTTTCGTGATATCGGAGTTTTCCCATTACTCATATCCCATATCGAACAAGTATGCAAAATTTGGTGTTTGTGTGTTTTGTGGAAGTATGCAAACAATTAAGTGTGTTTCCGATTATAGAGGTATATAATTCCCCACAGATGCCGGCCGCAACGTACCAGTATAATGTGAGCAGTAAGAACGAAGTCGAAAATCTAAGGAAATCGGTAGTGTAGGGGATTGACGTGAGCCTACTGGACAGAAGGCCTGGGTTCGATTCCTAACAATCTTTTTCTCACTTTTCCTTTCTTTGAAAGTTTATTTTTATAGCATATATTGTTTGCCTATAAGGTTGAGTCTATTATAAAACGCATTTCACTCCAACCGGTACTGTAAACAAACTACTGACCCGAAAGAGGCTCTTTTCCACGTATCCCGTATATTATAACTATATACGCTGTCAACGAGAAAATTGTCAAAAGTGAGTATATATATATATATATATATATATATATATATATATATATATATATATATATATATATATATGTGTGTGTGTGTGTGTGTGTGTGTGTGTGCGTGTGTGTGTCTGTGTGTCTGTGTGTGTATAAAAAGGGAGATTGTTTGCAATTATTTCCGGTGTGAAGCACACATATCCTCGCGAGACAAAATGTATTTTTGTCTCGTCTGTATACTATATCGTAGAAATGATGCTCAATGTTTTTTTCCAAAATGTTTTGGGGGGTACACTACCTCCTTGGGGCTTTCAGAGTGCCCCCGCAGGAGACCAAATAATACGTGTATAATAGAATAATAAATAGAATACTATGAGCAGTGCCCCTGGGAATACTAACAGTGATCCTCAGAAACATTGTTTCTGAAAGAAACACTGGTGTTGCCCCATTTCTAAAGCTACATATGTTTCTTTCTAAATAGTTAAGTATCGTCTCGAAGCTTCACACAAACATACTGCCTAGTTTCGAGACGATATCAACAGTTAATGTATAAATATATTCTTTTCGTCTATATCTGTAATAACGAAAATATTTTGTTCACGCAATGCCAACAGAAACTATCTTGATAAAACGAAGCAACGTGATAAGAAAAAAAACGTAAGATAAAAAAAGGTTCAGCGGGGAATCGAACCCAGACCTGCTACTCAGAAAGCAGACACTTTACCGCGGAGGTAACTTACTACGTTGAGTTCTGTTTGTTTATTCTCCTCAATATAGCACATAAGAGTCCAAGTGAAGGCAATTCAAAAATATGGCAATTTTGCATTCAAGATGGCGACTTTTCCAATGATTTGTTTCTTCACTTAAACTGAACTACGTCCTTAATAACATAGCGAAACCTGGCTTACCTACCAAGATCACAACTTACAATTTTCATGGTTAGCAATTTTTGAGCCGTCATTTTGTATCGAAGATGACGACTTTTCCAACATGTCGGATTTTTCCCCTCACATGGGCTGTAATCTACACACTTGAACGCAATTTCGTGATTCCATCATATCTACAAGTTGTGTAGAATAAGACGCTCCCTTATAACATACCTAGCACTTTCTTACACCGAACATGACTATTTTTTTCAAGTTTAAGGGCGGATTCGCAAACTACGCATCAGAATAAACATCACCTCGAAATTTCAACGTCCTACATACAGCCATTACAAATTTCACATTTTTTCGATTTGCGCCGCGAAACGAAAACGATTTTTAATGCTCCTTTTTCTATCATAAACTATGTTCCCAGCTTCACTGCCTGACAAAATATGACGTTTCTATGGTGTGCGGAACTACTCTAAAAACCAGCATTTCGAAACGACGAAAAATTTCGACACTTCATTTACATGGAAAATGTCGCCTTTTTCGTGATATCGGAATTTTCCCATTACTCACATCCCATGACGAACAAGTATGCAAAATTTGGTGTTTGTATGTTTTTTGGAAGTATGCAAACAATTAAGTGTGTTTCCGATTATAGAGGTATATAATTCGAAAATTGTACTCATAATATAATTTCCCGTCATGTACTTGAAAAAATCAAAGTTGCAACAAAGAAAGATCTCCGATCCACATGTCTCTTCATGTTTGATATGGAAGTCTCATCTTCATTATTGACCCTTAATTTATTTTAGTCTTAGGCAACGCGAATCGACGGGATGGCTCTAAGTGAAAACATTTATTTAGATGGTTAAGTAATCAGGAAATTCCTGCTGTTATTTCACGAAACACAACAGATCTTGAGAAAAAAATTTTGCTTACCAGGGGGAGGGAGTAAATCATCTGCTTACATTTGGTTAACTAGGAAGAAGGCAAGGGCGCCGATCCTGGGAGACCGGGCCCGCTCAAAGCTCATGTAGACCTCCTTTGTATTTATGAATATACAATATTTGGCATTATTTGAGTGTAATTTGTCTTAAAATCCTCATATATATATCTTCTGCATTTGATTGCCCCCCCCCCCAAATTTAAAGAGAAATTGGCGTCCTTGGAAGATCTAGTGAAATGAATAAAAATGTGATAACGTAATACTTGAACAACTCTATCGAATGGAGGAAAGTAAATTAGTATTCAACACTTCTTTCGGTTTTAAGCATTTCAAAGATTCTCGTAATTTAGTAGCGTCCCGGATTTGCATTTTTGAAGTACGGGAACTTTATCTATACCTTAACGTGGGAATCGGTTTCGGACCATGCACTTAAGCCGCTTTGCCATAAGAGGCACAAGGAGTTTTTCTTTCGATTTCCTTAGGAATATTGCGAATGGTATAACTTTTAAAACTATGTTTAAAAAAGAATACACATCGACATAATAAGATGATAATCTGATACCTAGGAAATATATTGAATTGTTTTTAATTTGTTCTCACGCTTCCAAATCAGTACTTATGCTTTTTTTATTCCAGCCTTTTAATATAAGCATTTCAGACTATTGTCTGTTCTGGACGATACAATTCTAGTTCATGTATATGCTAGCTTTGGAAATACAGTAGAGTTTCGCTTATCCGACATAAACAGGCAGGCAGAACGCTGGATAATATGGATGTGTTAAGAAAAGACCTATTAAAAGTAAAACTTATGATATAATTTTACATATTACGCATCTAATAATCATGTTTTATAACAAATAACTGCACTGCACTGAATCAGGGACGTATCCAGCGTGAGGGCCTGAGAGCTGTCTCTCTCCGAAACTCAAGCACTTTTAAATAAACTTGCCTTTACCCTTTTGAGGTTCTTTTATATCAGTTTACTAGTAATCAGTGTCCAAACTTCGGGCAATGTGCTGTTGTCTTGTTATAATTCTAAGAACATACCATAATGCCATTATACCAGGTGCAGTGGCGTATTTAGGGGGGTGGCTTCCGGGCTTAAGCCCCTCACGAAATCTTACTTAGTATAGTAAAGTAAATGAAATATCTTGCAGAATTTTCACATTTCCAGGCAAAGCTCCCCCACGAAAGTTAGCAAAGCCCCTCCCGAAACAAAATCGTAAATACGCCACTGACCAAGTGGAATTAGAGAACAGTTTTAAATAGGATTAACATTTCGTTTCCGTTCTGTTTTTAACTTTAATACATTAGAACGATACACTCCATGTCTTCTTGCTATTTTTGATATACGTAGCAGACAGTTTTCTTTAGTTACATTTCTCTCGAAAATATATTTCATTTTGTTTGTGCTATAATGCAGTTTCCAAAATAAACCGGTTTATAAATGAAAAGTAGGAAAAAGTTTAAGAGAGGTACAGAACTGTTGCATTATTATTACTATTATTATTATTATTATTATTATTATTATTATTATTGATATTTAAAAACATTAGAATTACGTGCTTACGAGGATTTGTGTTGGGCCCCCTCCGAATAGAAAACCTGGATACGTGTCTGCACTGAATGATAGACGTATGAGTCAAGGTGTAGACGGGCGCGCTAGGCGATATACTCCACAGCATGAAAATAGATTAAGACCACAACTTGCAGATCTTCTTGCCGATTGGTGCTATTTGCAATGATATATCGGATCATATGGTATGTGGAACAAAGGATGGTCGGATAAGCGAGACCATGGTGTATTGGTGTTTCACGCACCTAAACCTGTCAAATGTTTGTATAAACAATTATCTTTCACTCCCTAGCTAAATTTGTGGGTATGATCACACACCTTGCCTCATAGAGTATAGTCTTATAAAGAAAAAAATATTTTTTTTAGCTAAAACCTAAAGAAAAGCCAACTTCAATTTTTTTTCTTTTTTTAATAATGGCAAACTAGTCCACGTCATCACGATAAATCACGTTTGGTACTAAGATGTCTTTCTCTGTCCGTATACATCCTTCACACTTCGTTGGAGACAAAATTGCTTTTTCCCCAAGAAAACAGGATGAGAGAAACTATACAACAGCATGAACAGAAAACAATAGTTATTAACAATAGTTATTTAATCCTGGATAAATACGTCATTACAGCAAAATATCAGTAAGTCGTCCTTATTATATTGCTTCGGTTCTTATTAACATGAAAATTATAATGTTTTGTAAAAAAAAAAAATGGGATGGGAT
This sequence comes from Thermobia domestica, assembly GCF_964235325.1. Classification (NCBI taxonomy): domain Eukaryota; kingdom Metazoa; phylum Arthropoda; class Insecta; order Zygentoma; family Lepismatidae; genus Thermobia; species Thermobia domestica. Next base: position 206,733,798 of record NC_137457.1, on the reverse strand, counting down.
GGGATGGGATTCGATGTGGTGTCAAAATTATAAAATAACTACGACTCCGCCACTCTACCCACTTTTTTTTTTTTTTTTTAAATAACTTTATTTCCATTGAAATACAGAGAAATATACAAGGATATTTACTATTCACAGCCTCACTGAAAGTGTAAAATATTATTCAAGATAAAAACATTATTCAAGAAAAAAAAAACTTACCGGTTCAGTTCATTTTTGTTTGTGGGTTACATCATAAAAAAGTGTGGGAGCTATTGCAGATAAGTAGTTGGCAAAATACTTTCTTTTACATACAGGAGAGAGCTTCATAGCCTGGTATGTTAAATACATCTCATACATTTCAAGACACAATGGTCGTGCTGTTACAAGAATAAACATGATAGTTTGTACAGTAAACCAGATCACAGCATTATGTTTATAGCTAGGAAAGTAATGAAAATCTGGAAATAATATTACATTATGTACGCTAAAAACAGTTTGTGAGGTACGACATATTCTACTAAGTATAGTGCTAAAAGCCTGCCAAATGGGTGGTATGTCAAAACAGTTATGGAATCGATGTTCAAGAGTGTCTATCTGATTACAATAATAGCATACATTTGTAGAGGTGATTCCTAGATTAAAGAGCCTAGCAGACGTTTCATATACATTATTAACAATAAAATACCACATTTCTTTCTGTTTGTGAGTTAAAAACTTGGCAGTTATGTTTTTCCAGATGTTACTCCAGTTTTTGCATGGCACGTGAAGCATGACGTGTGGCGTAACAGATACCCACGTGCTCTGATAGTGCCAGTATATTTCTTTGACTGACCTAATTTCGATCTGCTGTCGTGCGACTATTGCATACAGCATATCAAGTACTACATCGCGAAGGTGAGGGAATTTAATCGCCCAAGGAAAGATAGGAATCGGAAGCACAAGGTCAATACACTGAAAACAGACATTGAAAACCGTAGCAGTAATCGAATCGGGGTGGGAACAAACCATACAACAACTTCTATGCACAAGCAGAGCACGTGACTGAATTCCAATATCCATGAACTCTATTCCTCCTTTTGCTGCAGGCAAAAGTAGTTGTTGTTGACCTACTCTTAAAGTTTTATTATGCCAGAGAAAAAACAACGCCTGACTGTTTAAAGACTTATAGATAGGCTTTGGTAACGGGAAAATCTGCACAGAATGCCATAGTAAGCTAAACACAGTAGTTTTAAGAAACAAATTTCTACTAAAAAGACTAAGATTACGTGATTTATGCGTTATTAAAAGACTTCGGATCTTAGAGGCTATGACTTCATATGTTTTCGTGATAGTCTGTTGTAAAGTAGGATACCATACAATACCAAGTATTTTGATTGATGGAACAGTGTCAAACGTTCTACCATACAGAGACTGATATTGTTCATGTAAACACAATATTTTTGTTTTTGCTTTATTAAGTTGCGCGCCTGAGGCGTGTTGATAAAGGTTTAGTAACTTCTGTATACATTCCAGATCTGCGTCATTGCGTAATATATAGTGTGTGTCATCAATGTATGATTGCACTGCTAGACTGTTGTTATACACAGGAACACCAGGGAGTAGGCGGTGTGCCGCATATACAAGAGGCGCTAAAGATAAACTAAATAAAATACTAGACATTGTGTCCCCTTGTAGAATACCATTACAAACAGAGATGGGAGCACTTAAACCTCCATTTAGCTTTAACCTGGTAATTCGTTTCGTATATATTCCTTTGATAAGAGAAATGAAAAGGTCACCAAATCCATATTTAGCTAAAACTTGGAAGAGATAATTGTGATTAATTCTGTCAAAGGCCTTGGAGTAATCGGTGGATAAAATAGCTACCGAAGAAGGATCGGCGGACTCATGAAAGGAAATAAAATCTCTGAGATTGAATAAGGCCTTATAAATAGGATTATTGTGGCCAAGACCGTATTGGCAAGGACTTAACAGCTTTTCAAGGTATGTTTTCATTCTGATCGTCAGACAACGAGTTAATAGTTTTAGGTCCGTGCACAAGAGACTTAGTGGCCTGAAATTTGTAACACTAGATGCTGATGAATGTTTGGGGACCAAAACAGTAATGCCCGTTCTGAGAGACTGGCCTAAAACAAAATGTGTGCGGTATTCATTAAAAAGGTCGGTGAGAAAAGGAGCTAAAATATCTATAAATGTAACATAGAATTCTAGTGGTAGAGAATCAATACCTGTGGACTTTCCTAGTTTGCCTAATCGGATGGACTGTTTGACCTCGTCTATTGTGAACGGACCCGATAGACACTCTCGATCATCATCCGTTAAAACAGAAGGAATATACTCTAGTATAGAAGAATCAGTACAACTAGTAGGAGGTTGAGCATATAATTGTTTATAATAATCAAGAAAACAAGTCATGACGTTTACGCCCTCATACACACGGCCATCTTCACCCTTAATTTTAGAAATCAATTTTTGTCTGCCCCTTGTGCGCTCCTTGCGTATTTGGTGGATACTTGCCTGTTCAGTGTCATCATATTGACGTGTTTTGCTACGAATCATAAAACCTTGCATACGTCGTTTATGCAGCGTTAATAAATGAGCTTTGATCTGCTGAATTTGAGGTCGGACTTGACCCCCGCGTTGTTGTTCTATCATGTAATCTCGCAATAGACCAGTATAGTAGTGATATTGCTGATAATGATCGGCGTTTCTAGTTCGACAATATTGTTTGGTCACAGAGCAAAAAGTTCGTTTAACACGGTTTTCCCAAAATTGCATGAGAGAACCTTTGTAGCGTTGTTTCACATGAAGGAGGCCTTTCCATTCAGCATGTATCAGATCTTCATATTCGGGCTCACGTAAAATTGACGTATTAAAGTACCACAATGGGCTACGTTTGAGAAATTTTTGGGCTGGTAGTTTGATGGTCATGAGTACAGCATGATGATCACTAAAACAGACTGGGACCACAGCCATGTGTTGAACCTGATGTATAAGAGTGCGACTGATATAGAATTTATCCAATCTTGAGGAACTCGTCCCTGTAAAGAAAGTATGGCCAGGCGTGGTTGGAAATAAGTGTCGCCACACGTCGACTAGATGATAGGTGTCAATTAAATTGGACAGACTGGCTGAGAAGGTATAATTTGGGGTCATATCTATGGGTGCCAAAACAGCATTAAAATCTCCGGCTAATATACAAGGAGAAGAACCATTATGTAACGCTTGAGCAAGCTCAGTATTAAAGAAACTATTGCGCTCTCGTGCATGATTCGAACCGCTTGGAGCATATGCTGTACACAGGCGTATATTTTCTAGTGTTCCTAAGGTGATACGTTCAGTAGGCATTTGGAGAAGCGCTTGAAAGTCAATATCACTGCGGTATAGAATAGCAGTTCCTAAACCATTTTCAGTGAAGCGTGAAACACATGAATAATTAGGGATGTCTGGAAAATCGGGTACTGCCACCTCTTGAGCAAACAGAATATCAACTTCTTCCTGATATATAAAATCTCGTAGTGCGTGTAATTTGACCGGAGAAGTAAGACGATTTAAATTGACTGTGGCAAAACGAAAACTAAACATTACAAAAAATATACAAAGTAAATACATGAAAGTAAAGCAATGCGGGAACAAGAACATGTGTAAAGTAGAAACAAGGAGGAAATATATAAACAATATAAATTATTGATACCAAAGATGGGCAATGCACTATTCGCCGTCTGATTGAACAACAGATTTCAACTTTTTGGTCGAAGCTCGTGTTTTCCTAACATTCTGACCACTTGTTGTTTCATCACTGCGGTTACCTTTAGAATTTTTAGACACTGCACTACTGTTAAACTGAAGTTGAGTTAACTTGCGCTTTTCGCAGGATGCTACACTCAGATCGGAATCACTTATGGTATCACTAGTAGCATCTTCAAAACCAGTGGTGTCAATGGAACCAACTGCGAGAGGAACGCTTGAAGGGGTAGCACTGTGCCCCTCTATTGTATTTCTATCACCTACCTCAGAGTTGAGTAGAAGTGGCTGGTCAGTCACAGGAACTGGAGATGGAACACCTGTCTCGTCAGCATCGGGAGTAGGTGTCACTTCCATACTAAGTGATCTGTCAGCAATGGAAGGGTGGACGGGATGAATGTCGGGAACACTAGATGCAGCACTTGCAGGTGGCAAAATCGGGGACGACGCGGGTATGTGGGTATCCTTCTGTAGAACAGGAAATGCACTGTAACAACCGGTATCGGGAGCTGATGTTTCCACTGGAAGGTTGCACGGCATGCGGACACCTGGAGACACAGAAGTAGACCTGGGTAAAGGTGGAGTTCTCTTCTTAGGACAATCCTGTACAAAATGGTCCTGAGAGTTGCAGACCGCGCAGGTCTGGATTTGACCGGCGTAACTGACAAAAAGACGTAAACCACAAACAGTAACGAAGGATGGAATGTTACGTTTAACAGTCATTTTGACGAGTTTGCGACCCGTGCGGGTGAGATAAATATGATCAGTAGAGTACTGTTCATCAGCAATATTCTGAATATCCCCATACTGGGAGAGTACACGACTTAACTGGGTATCACTAAGTTCCATTGGACATAAAGAGACTTTAACAACAACAACAGAGTTGTCTGCCAAATCAATGGGTAACACATGATCTCCATCAGTATTGGTATAAGTCACGGTGCCGTTGGTACCAGAAAGAATACGTTCACATAGCACTTTACTAACTAGTTTGATGTACAAAAGTTTACGAATAAAGTCCAGTTCTATACTTAACACTTGGTCAATTGTTAACTTGAAAACACTTCGAATCCATTCATGAATATGAATAGACGTAGGCTTTTGACGCACAGTTACGAAATTAATTCGGAGCGTATTAGACCTCATACAACTCATATTGCTTACACTCGACGTTACACGTCAACTACAGAATATATATATATATATAAATGTTGTTACTCACAAGTGAAACAAAGGACTTGGAATACACACTTCACCAAATCACTAAGTCACAGAAAAAAATAAAAAAAAATCAAACTGCACTATTCGACAAAACAAAGCAGATACAATAGTACAGCACGGACAGAGAGGCGATGTTATGCGCCCCGTGTCTCAACGCGAACTGACCCACTGAACCACGGAGGCTACATGGTGTTAGCTCCTTTTTTTAAAGAAATAATCTTCATAACCATGGTCCGTATCGCTTCGAACCTTAAGATAAGAGTTTTTGTGTTTAATTCTATATTTTCGTACGACATCTTAGTTACAGAAGCTAATTTATATTTGGCAGGCAATCTACACACTAGGTTTTAACCAATAAATGCAACATTTTAGTCTACTATCCAGTTCCTTGATCCAACTCCTCGACTCCCCTACTGAATTCCCTCCCCAATTGTGATCTGCTACTGAAAAAATCCCTAGAAATCATCGTTGCCAGTATACACAAAACCGAGCATAATTTTGTTTTTTGCTTATATTTTTATTATTTTATTATATTTTTTGGAAATATCTCCTTAGATGGATTGCTTTCTATTATCTCCACATACTAATAACTGAATTTTACCCATAAACGTAAGGAAAATGGAATAAATGCGAAAAATCTTGATTTATAGTATACGCGCAATTTTTTTTTGCGCATGGGAGTACATAGAAATGTCATAATGTATTTTGTTCTTTCTTGACGTTGGGTATTATTCTTTATGCATGTATACTTTTGTTATCAGCTTTTGCGTAGACCGAGCCTGTTCTTGTTTTTTGTCCCACAATTTTATTCGAAATATAAACGATTAGAGAAAATTGTACATTAAAATGAACGCCATCGTCAATATATTATTTTCTTTTGTGCAAGTACTGTGCAAGACAGCGCGTCTGATATATCGCGGTGACTATGTGTGAAGTGAATCATGAGCGCTAAGCCTCCGAAACAGAATTGCGTATTTAGTTTAAATCTACAGAAAGTATATAATTTCATTTTAAAAACACACACACACAATTTCGGGTCCCAAAATGGAAACTGGGAATCAGGTTTACACTTCACTCCAGCCCTGGATTCAAATGCGTCCCATTCTTGCAAGATAAAATTCTGGTCACATTAAGGTTACGCTCATCCTCCAGAAAGCTAATCACTTCCTTCCTCCAAACGATCATTCTGGATCCACTAATACATGAAGATCTCTGCAATATTTAGCTTTCTAAAACAATCTACGATACCTTAATAAAATGCATTATATACTTCTTTCGAATCCACGTGATTGACTGCTCTGCCTAGCCAGCCGAACAGGCGTTGAATTGTGTGTGTTTTTTCCGTGCGTGACGGCATGTCAGTTAAGAGAACACACAGTTATGGACATAGGCTCCACAACTGCTCTCCCACCTTCCTTCCCGCTCGACGACTTAGTTCAAGAGACGTGCTACACTCGCAGCAAACATAATGTATATACATATTGTCTAATTTGAATTGAATTATATAGTATATATAGACCTACTGTTTGGTATTGTTTTCCAACACCTTCCTTCTGTTGAAAAATCGTGAGAACTAAAAAATATACTTTTAGAATAATACCACATAAAAAAAATCGAGATTTGTAGTTTATTGCGAGAGAGACAGAGAGAGAACAGAGGTTATAGTTAATATATAAAGCGTTAGGGTATTTTTATTTTATCACACACTGAAATAAAGAATTATAATTAATTATGGAGTAAGTTATACCTTACTACCCGTCTTATCTTTATTTTCTCCCGTAGTCCAAGTCATGGGCGTCTCTTGTGGGGGGACGAGGGGACGCGTTCCTCCAATATTTTGAATACAAAGTATTCAATATTTTATTCTAATTGTATTTGTTCACTATCGACAGAATAACATAGAAATAATAATAATTATATTTATTTGAAATATAATATTCCGGCTGTGAAACGATTAGGCTTATAACATAGTTCTTAGGGGTCAGCGGGTCAGTCAAAATGAGAAGGAAGGTAACAAATTGAATCGAAAATAATAAACAGGTTGGTTAGGTACTAGCATTTAAATCACTTTCTTTGATGTTCCCCCTCCCCCAAAATAAAATAAAATAAAATAAATCCCAGAGACGCTAGTGGTGCAAGTAGGCCATTCAAACCAAAATTGAATGAGCAAATCGTTTGTAAAGCATCAAAATACTGCCAAGACCAATAATGTAACATATGGAATACCTCTCGAGAGATCAACCTCAGAGTTTCAGATGAAAAATGATACATAAACTTGTATTTCTTTGGACATAAATACCAATACATAAATTTGTATTGGCATTTATAAACGTGAATCTCAGTTTATCTATCTTACAAAACGTATCTATGTTCCTGCATAACTCTGGAACTCATCGAGCAATTTCAACTAAATTTCGTTAGTACACATATAAATTACAACCTCGGAAAAAAGCCAACGTAGATAATCTTATTAGTGGCAGTTCCACTGACGCAAATATTCGGATAACAAAGGGCAATCAGATAGTATAAGCTCAAAAACTAATTATCTCGAACGCAAAGGGACCCACATAAAATTCTTTTTAACATCAAAAGACAGTAAACAAATAGGATGTACACTTGTTAGATTATGGTTACATTTTTTTCGCAGGCAGAACATATTAGTAGAATGCATTATACAGTACTGCAACCTGCCCGATTGGCTCATTCACTCTTATCAACGTGTGAGAATGCAATGATAGCGAACTTCGTCTTTTGTTTTTTAAATGAACATGGAACTAGAAAGAATATGCTGGTAAATTTCTGGTCAATGTTCCTTGAGGGTTCGTTATTTTTTTATTATTATTATTATTATTATTATTATTATTATTATTATTATTATTATTTTTATTATTATTATTATTATTATTATTATTATTATTATTATTATTATTATTATTATTATTATTATTATCTGGAAATCGGGGACTACCTGGGACATAAGCAACCCACTACGAAAGTGTTTTTTCGGAGACAATGCCCGGAAATCGGGACATGGTCAACTTACGCTTACTACTATTACTACTACTACTACTACTACTACTACTACTTCATTGTATTAAAATATTCCAAGAAATTTCCGAGACTGTATTCACTTTTCAAGATGGGGTCGCAAAGTAACTCTCTCCTCAAAAAACATGAAAACCGTCATTATAAGTCGAACATCAATATGAGAAGAACTGTGTTTCAGTTTAGTTAAAACATTATAAGAAATACCTGAGATATAGTGGAATATTCGTTCTTCAAGATAGCAACCAGAAGTATCCAGGATTCCTGGAAAGTATTTATTTACATTGATCTAAGTTCATTCACTTTATTTTGTTAAAAGTTAAAAATTCACGTATGGAAAATACTGAACCCTATATCTCAGGAACGGTGACATTTAAAAAGTATTTAAATTGCAATGGCTTACTGAATTATCTTTGTCCTAATTTCATCCCTCTAAGTATTATAGCTTCTGAGTCTAAATGTCTCCACGTACAGCAGCGTACTATAGTTATACTGTAAATGTCTGTTATACTTATTTCATGACTTATAATTCAACTCAACCAGCCTATATCTGCTATAAAAAAGTGTCAATCTTTTATTGGGCCATTAATTTATATCAGACCCTGGTGTGTCAGAGTGGATCACGGTGGGTCGTGGATCACAGTGGGCCTCCCTCAATGAAGGTGAGTTCAGAGAGGTCAAAGTGGGCTGGTAGGTTAGAAGGGATCAAGATGGGTTGTGGGTAAGAATAGATCAAGGTAGGTTGTAGATCAGAGCGGGTCAAGATGGGACGTTTGTCTTGGGTCGGAGCAGTTGGTGGGTCAGATGATCGTAGGTCACGTTTTCCTTGGCTCACGTCATCTATCGAACCGTCATTTTGTTACGGTGAGGGTTCGCTACTAAATAATTATCCCGAAAATTGCAGTAGGCTTTATTGGCGCAAATCCCGGGGGATGATGGGGACATGCCCCCCCCCCAATCTTGAAGCTGGGGTACTGTTACCCCAATGAACCGATTTGAAATACGTGTTTTTGAGAGAAATGTGATAATTTGTGTCCGACTGCCACAAAGGACAATTAGATGAAATTGATATGCCCGCAGAATAAGCCTCTAATCTGCTCGCCTACCAATGTTGAAGACAACTTGCTCCTCTGATCTTCCACAGTATTGTTTCTCAACTTCATAAATATTTTGAACATCGCTTAGAAAAATATTATGGGTGCAACAGTCTTACCCGTACTCCGCTCCACTTCCCCCAATATTGAAGACAGATTTGCGCCGCATTTACTTAGCCGCAACGACAAAATTGTAGGCACTTCACACTCACTAATTACCATACTCTTGAGGAAAACAACACTAGAAATTCCTGTAACCATAAAAATTAATGCAGATAATATCGACATTTCTCTATGCACAATACTATGTACACAATAAACATGTTTATTCCCATTCACAATTCTTGTTTCGACTTTCTCAATAAATGTTCATTGTCAAATTGAGTTTTCCATCTAGATCACCCCTTTGTTGTAGATCCCTAGTGTTCCTAAAACGCAGCTCTTGAAGAACAGTAGGGAATTGGAGAAGCCTCCCGCAATTCAGTCGATAATTCCCCCTCTAATGCATAATTTTTCTAATTATTGGAACTCGGGCAACTCAATATAACAAATTAAAGTCTAAGAAACTTTGTGCTTCATCCGAGGGTGGTACCGTGATCTGTCCTAATCCCAGGGGCCGACTCGAAATCCTCTTCTTGAGTATAGTTCTTTCTTTCAATCGTATCCTGAGACTTGGCTTCATATTCGTATTCGTATTTACTTCGATTGTTTCTTGTTATGTTCCGTAACGTCTTTGGTACGTGTGGAACCCGAGATAGAGCTAGTTCAAGTGGGAACTAGACGATGTTTGTAAAGCGGGCAACGACTACGATTTGGCGAAACGTCCATCTCGTGGATTGGCAGCGAATTTCGAACCCGAAACCTTCTCTGGATGAGACTGCTACCAAGCCTGTGAAAACTTTCCTCCTGTGTGAGACCATAATACCCATACGGTCTGGAAATGAATAAGGGGTTTACTTTGGACCCGCTCTGGGTGAGACCATAAGAGTCCATATGGTCGGGAGGAGACTAAGAAGTCTGGACTCACTCCGTACGGTCTGCGAGAGACTAACTAGTGTGATGTTACTCCATACAGTCTGGAGGGGAACAGGTCAATTGAAAAGACCAAGAACTTTGCATATTCCCCCTTTTCATATCATCCTTTTCCAACTATTTTGTTTCGAACTGTTGAAAAGGGAAAGGAGAGAGAGAACTTGAAATCCGGACATGTTCCAAAATTTCCTTCATTGCCTCCATCCCTTTTCTTTTGCTTGTCTTCACTTTGCACAAGTGTTGGTAACTATATTTATACTTCACCAACATAGACGAAAAAGAATAAAAATCAAAAGAAAATAGAAAATCGATAATACGGTAATGATTTTCTTAATCACTATAGCTTATCATAAGTCTAGGTACAAAGGAGGTTTGATACCGATGTGGAGTTAGTTCAAGAATTTTACACATAACTTCAGCTTTATAGCCAGATTTCATTTTACTCTCTTCCCTTACTTATTTTTCAACTCGATTTCGGTTCATTGTTTCGCAAAAAATCAGAAACTTCAATTTTCTGTACTCCAAAACTGTTTAAAGCGTCTGGCTTGATATTTTACCCGATTCTGCTGATTTAGAAAAGATATTTTTGCTGACAGACGAATGAACAGAACCAACGTTTTTAACCGTACATTTGGAAAAAACTTAATTTATAATTTTTTCCTTGTTTGTCTTAAGTTTATAGTCAAATTAGGCAAAAATAAACCTTAGATTCGTAATTAGTGCCTTTCAATCTATAAAATCAGCTTAATTGCTGTCTCTGAAATAACGTCTCCTAGAAAGGAAATTTTAGAACAATGAAAATTAAAGTAATTTATCATTTCGCTTCTGCTTTCTCCCGAAGAGTGACTTTATATTCACACTACCGAAATTTCAGAACTATATTAAGCGCTTTTTTATCTATAAGATTAGCTTGGTTTCAATTTCAACATAACCCTCAAATATTCCTCTCAAGTCACGCTACTGGAAACTATAGATAGGTCACATTCCTGATCATCGCCTTTGAAACCATAAGACCTATTCGATTTCATCCTCGTAACAAATGGTTTGTAGACATGGGTGGTCTAAAACAATAAAAATGATCTTAATTAATCACTTTGCCCCTTAAAAAGTGACATTCTAATCACACCACTGAAAAACAAAGGTGAAATTCGTAATGAGCGCCTTTGCATCTATAAGACCAGCATTGTTTCAACCTCTCCAAATTTTTAGTAGACAGAGAGCTCTAAAACAATATTAATTATCGTAAATTTCTTTGACCCGTCCTGCCAAAAAGGTGACTTTCTAGACACAGCTCAGAAAAACAACGTTCATACTTGTAATCAGGGCACTGGAAAACGTAAGATAATTAGAGATTCAGTACCTGGAAAACTTTAAACCACTCTTCCCTCAAAATTGTCTTCCTCTTGACGCCAATGAAACATGAAAGGTCAGATTCCTGATCAGCGCCAGAGCTTTTTCGTGGATAAGCGGTTAGTGTACCCGCCTTTGACGTGGGAGACCTGTGTTCGATTCCCGGCAGGAGCCAATGTGGTTCGGCTTCCACGTTAATAGGTCCCGCCTCATATAGGCTAGTTTCCCTGCTGAAAGGGACGTTAAACTCAAACTCAACTCAATTTGTGATCAGCACCTGTCTGGTTTCAACCACAGCAAAATGTTTTGTACACAGGGAGCTCTAAAACAATGGACATTACAATAACTTACGACTTTGTCCCGTCGAAAAGAATTTTCTACCACGCCACTGAAAAATAGAGTTCATATTCGTAACCAATGACTCTGAATTTATAAAATCAGCCTATTTTCTTTCTCCCCAAGAGTTATTTGTAAACAGGAGAGTTCTAAAACTGTTAGTTATCATATATTTTCGCTTAGATCCCCCATTAAAGCGACTTTCTAGTGACGCCACTGGAAAATAAACTTCATATTTCTAATCAGAGCGCTCGAAAATGTAATATAAGATGCATTTCCATTGATGGAAATGTGTTTTATGTATATAATAATTTATCGTAATTTTTTACTTACTCCCACCCAAAAGCTCTTTTCTTTTGACTGCACTGAAAAATAAAAGGAAGATTCGTGATCAGCACTTTCAGAACTATAAGATCTGTTCGGTTTCATCCTCCCCCAAAATGTTTTCTTGACAGCTACCCAAACGCAATAGCTCCTCCCTTTACGAGGATTGCTAATAAAATGTATCTTAAATTTTCTGCCCTGTACCCTGTTGCAAACAAGATTTTTCTATTACACAAACTAGATTTTAATTGTCTGGGAGTTAAAGTTAAGCTTATCTCCCGTAGAAAACCAGCGCACGAACATGCTGTATAGCAGAAGACACAAAAGGATAAAAAAAAAAAAAAAAAAAAAACAGCGAACTTTACTCGCTTACAGTTAGCATGATCGGTAAACCTACTTTCTATTTATAGCTCCAAACCAAACCAAACTGTTCAGCGCAACAGTCCTATAAGGCCAGAGAGTGCCACGCGGCTATCTAAGAGGCGTGTGTGGTCAGCATACCGCTATTTCCTGTGCATTATTTGGCTTTCTACTCTCAAGGAAGCCTAAAGGGCCCAAACTACTCACTTTCAGAGTGTGTCAATCTCTGAGAGATACCGGCCTAAGCTAAATTTTTCTTCTACACCCACCGGGGATTTTACCCGGGTCGCTCGATTAGAAGTCATGTCCCTCAGCGCACTTGATCTCATGTCCAACATTTATTTATAGTCCAAAGACATGTGTGGGCAACCTTTCTGAGAGTTCGTGCCGAAATCTAGCAAATCTCTGATACAAAATTTTCCTACCCGTGCAAGAGACCTTATTTTTTACTTGGATGTTTCGAACAAATTTTTACATTAATTTTGTATCAAGGCCTACTAAGTAGATTTCATATTAATACTACCCAACCAGAAAAAAATGCTACTAATTTCAAAATATTTGTGTTTAAGTTGTAGCGGAGCCGTTGCGTTTGATGTAATGGATAGTTGTTAATTTCCACTGAAATTACGCTAAGGCAAATAGCATTACCTTTTAGTGAATTTGTTTTTTTTGGGTTTTGAAGGGACAAAGCCATTTTCAGTTAACTATATTTTTACTCTTTTTAATAGTATGTATATATGTGTGTGACTTGTTTGATGTTCACTACTAGGGGGATGATTTCCAAGGTTTCTTTTGTACTGACAACCATCTAGGAATCTAAATACAGCATATTTGTCACATCTAACCAGAACAACCAGGTCATGAGAATCTACTATTCTCTTCTGAGTTAAAATTTTGGACTGAGATATCTTCAAAAAAAATGTAAATAATTTTAGCAAGAACTTATTTGGCGTGCCAGAAACAAGTCATAGGCTTGCAATGTTTGGCTCGCGTATCACGGGTTGCTTAGTCCTGCCCTAGGGAAATAGTGTAAAACTTTAGATGTAGTGCGAAGTTTGCTTGGGGTCTTTTTGACTAACTCTCAAATGGGTCGGGTTGACTCTACCCAACCCGAGCAATTCGAGTTCTGAGATACCAGTCGGTAGTAGAAGTTTGCATTATATCTGACATACTCTCTGATAAATTAAACTTTGTGGAATAGAGAAAGGGGAAAATAAGAAGGAATACCAACAAAACACCAGAAAAGAATTCAAAAGAAACAAAAGTATTTGTCCCTCTTTTTTGATTACTCTCTGTCGTTTTGAATAACTAAAATAATTGGCAAGAAATATTGCAAATACAAATGCTGGTACCCCTGTGCATTGAATGGTTTCATAATGATAATGAAATAAAATTTGTGGGACCGTATATTTCGGGTTTCATAATCATATAACATGAACGGATTCCACTTTACTCATCGAATGGAAACTGATATCGAATATGGAAAATCAAAGCTGATTTTTATTCTGACTGTATGTGACATTGACAATATTCGCACTTAGATATCAATATACTTCACGTTTTCTAGTGGTTACCATAATCCTGCGAAATGTAATGGGTGCAACAATGGCAATCGTCTTTATATATATATATATATATATATATATATATATATATATATATATATATATATATATATATATGTGTGTGTGTGTGTGTGTGTGTGTGTGTGTGTGTGTGAGTGTGTGTGTGATAGAACATAACTCTCTTATGTATAGAGTAATTTCAATAAGACTTTCTACACATATTACTTACAGTCTGTAAAAGAGTACTGCCGGGGTAATCTCTCTAGTACCTGTATACTCAGTGGGATGAAGATTGAAGATACATATTATATAGAAATGATAGAAAACGATCGATATTAGTGTCAAACCCATAGTTTTGAGTCACCTAGATAATGTCACTGCTGATTCCGTTTAACTGGGATTTAAACTCTCATTTCGACTCGGAGATGACATAAGAACGTAAAAAGGTTTAAATTGACCAGTATTACTTTGAATCATAAGTTTTTATCATTGCTAAGTTGACTGTTAGCAGTTTGGATTCCACCATTCCAAATTCCGGTTTCTCTTGTGTCCGAATCTAAATCTCAGAATCTTGTTCTGAAATACTTTTAGTCTACGCTCTTCCCTCAGAATAAGCGACCATATTTCGCACCCATACATTACAACAGTCATAATTTTCGTTTTATATATTTTAAGCTTCAAATTCCTCGAGAGAATTCGCGACGAGAAGAGATTTGGTAAATGTGGTCGGAAATCGAACGATTCCAAGCTTCTGACGCGACTATGCCCTACTGTGTTAACTGTAATAACCATATAGTGTGTTAACGGCGTGGAGTTTAGATTCGTAGGGTTTCTAAAAAGGAGAGCTCAGTCTAAACCTCATCATTCTGAAATAAATCCGCTTCCGATACTTCCCGTCCGTTAAGAGAAAATTTTCCAGTCTTGGTTCATTTCGACCAGTTCTCTTTCACTTGCGGCATATCTGAAGTTTACAGAAGAACTGAACTGTCAAATATAAGGACTGGATGAAAAATTCCACTTGCCATTAAACAAACATTCCAAAACACGACATTTAACACACATCAGTGGTTTGAAATAAATGCCAACTAATTCCACATACCATACACTGATAGCATCAAATATAGCTAGAGCATACATCGATGCCTTAACTACACTGCTAATTGTAGAGAGAACTGAAACTTCAATTTAATTCGCTATCTACCCTTCATTGCGATTTGAATGAAGTCTTACATTGTGGAAGACAAAAATGTCAAGGCGAATGAACATTAATTTCTTCAATAAGACATGTCAGTCTTAAATGTCGATACTTCCAAAATGAAATATTAGCTGCCTCGTCAGTCATCTTAAGGAATTAAAATAACTTGTCTGAGATAGTCTTCTGTTATTATTTGCTTCCAGGAAACACATCTTCAGCAGACGCAGTATTTTCTTATATCATGTTAAACTGCTAGACATTTTTGAAGACCATACTGATAATCTAGGTGCTAACAACGTCACAATCTATAAATTCCTTCCTTTCCAATGCAGGTGTGTCAACCTTTTTCTCGTTTACAATCAGTTTTGGTGGGAGTTTATAATACTCAATCGAGCACGATTTGCTGCCTTTATTTTTATGGAAGAGGATCTACTTAAGCTTTACCAGAAGCTCGAACCTTCCGTATAGATTGTTGTAGATGTCATCGTTTCGACAATCTACGCCATGGTCACCAGCTGACTGATTTCCTTGACGAAACTGGGATGCTACCATTAACCCGTACAAGTGCTGCGCACTTCTCTACTGATAATGGCATAATTGTGTATTGATTTCACGTACCCAGTGTGTCCGTCACTGACTTATTAACACAGACTTGACATCCCAATATCTAGAGAAGTGGCCGAATTCCGATATTCATTTTGTTTCCAATCTGAATCATATTTGACGTTTCAACTAGAGATTGTTATGGTAATCGGGGTAGACTAGAGATTGTTATAGCAATCGGCATAACATCTTACTTCAATAATTTTTGGTATAGTTTTTGCTCTTTCTCTTCACTAGAAACAATCACCATCGACGGTTGCATTCATGAAGTCTTCTTTCAATAGAATACGTTGTTTCCATATTTCTCGATTAGGAAAAGTCGTACGAGAGGACATGGAGTTACGGAAAGTTAGTATAATTTCATATGTGGGATTATAAGTTTATAACAATTTTAAGAAGAGTGTTATTTTAGACTTTGCCTGACTCTTAGTCTCTCAATCCAACAGTGCTCCTCACATACATATGGAAACCTCTATATTCTTGCCTTAGCGTTGAAAATTGGCTGATTTAAGCGAAGAACTCCACATACGTTGGCTATGGAAAGATGAACTACGTATATTTCAAGCTGTTCCTAAGGTTAAATCGTAAGAAAGGACGAGAATATGTGCCATTTACACAGCCAAATACGTGAAATATGGTACCTTTGGCGTGTTGCATACATTTTCCATACAACCTCGATGCGGTCCATGAAGGCATAGACTAAAAATTCTAAAAAGAAATATGGTACACAATGCCCACTAAAGATACCCTTGAAACACTTCGCCGAACCGATTTTCGAAAAAAAGTTGAAAATGTTGAAAACCTCGGTAGTAAACTGGGGATTTTACCTTCCATTCCATCAGCTACAACTACAAAGCTATCAACTCGTTGTCTCTTGTTCATAAAAAAATGTTGGCCTTCGAAGAATGAATGTGTTCAAACAAAGCCCCGTTCGGCACATTGGAATTTGATGTAGTAGAACGCTCTCTCACTTGCTCCGATGAATGTTGTAGGAAGCTATTACGCTCACTTTCGATCTATGTTGTAGGTAGCTGCACTCCGACTGGCCGAACAATGTTTAAAAAAAGACACCGAAATTTATTTAGATTCTGTTAAATCTGCAGCAATTTTCGTACTTCGGCTTGTACTAATCACTGAAAAGAACTGACTTGCTTGTCGACAAATCTCATAGCAGAAATTACTATTTAGTGCGAATTCCCCTTGTACGACTGGTATTGTTCCATTTGAATCGTACTTTCAAGCAGTTGCAATAGGCGTAGGTGGATGATGGATTGGCCCGCCGGCTTGGCTTGTAACTTCTTGAGATTTTGAAAATGATTGCGCGTCCTTATTTTGTTTGCTATGTAAGCTTTTATGTTAAGAAAATAATATTTTCTGAATGCCGACTGGTATGTCTAAGTATACCCAAAATGGGGTGCCATTGGGTTGCTATGGAGAGCGTCAAACCATTTGCTTAGCAAAGATTTTGGTATACAAAGTAAATATAGTAATCCTAATTGAGGGTGTTTCTGAGTTCTATACACCAGTCTGTCTTTAAGAGAAAATATCTCGCCGCACGGAATGTAGACAATTTATTTTAGGTTCTCTATTTTCCAAAACAGTGATGATGTCTGATAATGAAGTTTTCTTCCTTTGTTCATCCAATAAATTGGGCAACGTCATGGACTGGTCAATTTGAAAAGTGTGCTCCAATAAGTGCGAAGCAAACGCTTTAGCGTCCTCTGTGTCCGAGAAGTTATCAACTTCTTGATTTTCGTCCCGCTGTATATCTTGCTTGTTTTCTAAACGACTAAAATATCAGCAGGATTCTGTTGACTTTAATTGTGGTGAAATCAAAATTATAATCTGCTAGAAATATCTTGTAGCAAGTAAATTTTCCGACTTTGTGAGGCTGGGTATTGAGTGAAGCCAAGCATTTAGCGTCTATAAATAACCCAAATTTCCTATTCAGTAAGAAATATCGAAATTTTCGAAGAACATATATCAATGCATATGGTTCTTTTTCCAATGTTAAGGCCTTACGTTCGCTTTTGGTAACACGACGACTACAGTAGAAACAACACGTTCCTGATAAGTTCAAGGGTTTTAACATGCTAAACTTGCACCTGTTTAGGTTGAAGACGCGTCAGAATACGCTCGTATTTCCAATGATGGATCGAAAAGAAACAATAATGGGGCCAGAATAATATCCATCTTAAGTTTCTCAAATAATTCGTCATGCTGAGTTGTCAATTTAAATTTTGAATTCTTGTCCAAAAGGATTTGAAATGGTTCCAACGTTTCCGTGAAATTTTTGATATGCGCCCTCAAATAAAAGCAGAGTCCTAGAAAACTCTTCAAGGTCTTTTAAGGAACCAACTCTTCAGGTTGGTTTCTTAAAATTTCGTATTTTATTGGCAATTTTGGGTGAAATTTTGATTTCCTTGCCCCTAACTGTCAATCGTAAGACATCCAATTCTGAGTATAATAGATTGGTCTTAATCCGGCTTGCTCTAAAATCGTGTTTTCTTAGTCGTTTGAAGAGCAATTCCAAGTCCGATAGTTGCTGTTTCCAATTTTTGTTTCCTATGATGAGGTCGTCAGCAAAGTAAGTTCTACAAGGTGGTAAACCCTCCAAAAGCATGCGTACTGCTATACTTAGCCTGACTGTTGAAGTAGTATGCCCCATCACGCAACCTTGGAATTTATACGCCTTCCTAGTATAATTACGTTCAAAAGTCATGTATTTTTTACTTTTACGATGCAATAATAGCTGAAAATATGAGGACTTTACATCATTGTCAATTCCTCGTAGATTTGGTGCTAAAAGGAGTCAATTTTGTGTCTCCTTTTTTTTCAGCCATTTTTCTTTTTCAGACATTTTTTCAGCCAACAAAGGAAGCCATTTTTCCAACCATAGGCTCAACGAGCTGCCTGAGTCAATGATTATGGGATATTTTTTTTGTTAGTTGTTACATTAATTAACAATTTATGTTCTTGATTTAATAATTTAATACTTTCTCTTCTATCGGATATTGAAGCTACAGTATAAAGCGATGTTAGAAACTGTTGATTAGTTCTAGTACTAGCGACCTTTTGTTGCTCATTTACTTCCTGAATTTCTGCCCTCAGAACTTGTTCTTCAGAGAATTTGTCCTGCGGGCCCTTTAGACGTTTCCCTCCTTATTATTCTTATAACATGTGCTGGAAGAATGACCTTTTTATAGCACGTGCCGGAAACTGTGACAGTTTCTCGGCTGGGATTACTATTATTTTATTATTATTTTTAGAATTATTTTTCTTTCCATTTTTGTGCTGGTCGTTACGGCTGCCCCGTTAAATTCTTAAGAATTCTTAGTAGCATTTTGGGCTTGTAGAAGAGATAATTCGGCCATTTTATTAGCTAATTTAGTGGTCTAATGAATTATTTACGGTAGAAGTAACAGATAACCTTCGCACCGGGGGGGGGGTTGGGAGGGGGATTAGGATTACCAACTTTGGGGGAGGATTTGGAACTAAATCATTTTGTGATGCACAATATAGCTGTGGTGCTGAAGTTAAAGGAAACACTGGGGCAGGTTGTTGGTATTGATTCCAATTAGGAGGCAGATTACATAATGGATAAGTTAATTGTTGATGTGTGGGGAAGGAAGTGCCAGCAACTGCCGATGAATTTAAACTGCTGACTGGTGAATTTTGATCGCAAAGCGAATAAATTGCCTGTTGTAACTACGTAATCTCGTTTTTTCATTAGGTCATGCGCCTTTTCCAGTTTATGTAAGTACGTCTGTAAATCTTGATCCATTGTGGATGTTTATAACGCGATCTATTGCAAAAAGGTTTCCTTTAATCCTAAGGATAAATAATTTATTTTCTGTTCCTCGATGTCCTGAGGGAGAACTTCTTGTACAACTCTCAATTTCTTTAGAAAATATGCATCAATTGACTCATTTTCGCCCTGTTGGACCTGAAAAATTTCAAACTCAGCCCATTGGCAGGTAATTCTGGTCTACTCAAGTCAACTAATCTAGCTTTTAGTTGTTCGTAATTAAGTGAATCCAATTGGTTCTGGGTCTTTAACTGTAACACTAAATCGAGTGACTTTTCTTCTAGATACATAGGTAATAGTTCTCTGGTTTATCTCACTCCAAGAATGCAATAATGCAAGATGTTCAAACAGCATTAAAAATCTATTGAGGCCTCCGTAACGTGTCCCGAATATTTAGTGAGGTGTGGTATATTTAAAGAAGGGCGTGAATCCTGATCCATATTTGCACCGTCCTCCGGAAAAGTGTTCTTTCCTGATCTAGTATGAAGCATGCACTAATTAAAATAAAATCAGAGTCACTAATTTCACAAATAGGAAAATCACATACCAGTTAGAAAAGAGTTCACATCCAGTTAATAAAAATACTGTCCGGCAGGGAAGTATTCAGACAATAACTGAGCCGGTCAAAGCCTCAACCATCTAAAACTTTGCCCCATATAGGTATAGGTAGAGCTTAATAAAAACAGTGTCCGGAATCGACTCCTACTACCGCTTTTTATTATAAAACTTTTCACTATAAAAGTATTTTTACAACATACTGTGCAAATAATTTCTCTAGTATACAAGGTTAGTTATAGGTGGTCTTTGACCGTAAGGTCGCAGACAGGATCTCTACAGATGCCTGTAGTAGGCTAAGCAAAGGGGAGTTAGGGACCCAGTGCTCCGTAGCAAGCAGAGGAGGGTTGAGTGGCCAACAGAGCCCAGTAGCAGGCTAAGCGGCTCTGGTTAGGATTTCCAGACAGAGCCCCGTAGCAGACTCAACCAGGAGATAGGATAGGCTTAGTGCCGTAGCAGACTAGAGGCCTGGAGTTAGGTTACATCCAATATTCCGTGGCAAATAGTAGGAGAGTCACCAGAAAACTGGTACAGAATTGCCGTCGTCCAGCCAATTTATAGGGTTCCTTGGATGGCGGTGGCGCTGCTGCTCCGTAGTCTCCTGCTTCGTGGAAGGGGCCAGAAGCCCGTCGTCTGCAGGTGATTGTAGATCCATCTGGTATGAAATCCTCTTTCCAAACCATGTGGTGATGTTTGTAAACACTGTCGTGCAGAATTATTTATTCACTACATCACGTGGGACATTACAATGTGGATTGCCAAGAACACTTAGTGCTCCTAGGCTGATTTGGGAACAATATTATAGTGCTGCCAAAATGTATTGAGCCGTGTCAAAAATGCAAACTAACACTTACACACTAGATACATCCACGCGTTGAGATAATAAGGGTTCAGTTGTTGCTAAGCGACAGAGCCTTAGCAAAAGGGAGTAGAATTCCTTCAGCCGATAGCTGCGCCTGGAATGAAAGTCTAGGTGTCAAATCAATGTTATATCACTATAGTTTTGAGTAGTTACTCTATTCTTAATTATCGCATCCCAGATTTTATTCACGACGTTCTTTGAGACTTTTTCTTTTAGGTTTTTACATATTTGTATTCTGTTTTACCATGTTTAAGTTATATTTCATGTTACAAGTTTAGTACCTTCTTGTTTATTATTTAATCTTTATCTCTACTTTGTTTTAAATCCGTATCATTTTTTAATTTTTCTGTTAATTTCTTCGATCTCTTGTTACACTTACAGTTTTCTGGAATAATATATTTCAACATTTAATATTGTGATTTCTTTTGTAAGAAGAATGATTTAAAAGTCTTTAATTTAAGAAATTGAGAAACGGAGTCGAATATGACATTCCCGTTATATTTACGATCAATCAGTCTCAAATCAAATCAGAATGAGAAAGTGTGTAGCAAGAAATATGAAGTATAAATCTAACTTTCTCTTATATTTTTTTTCATTTTTCTCAAGTTCCTTTTATTATCACTATCTTAATTAGATACTTTTAGATAAATTAATATAGATAATTAGATACTTAGATAAATTAGATACTTTAAATAATTTTGTTATCCATCAATTTAGCATATTTGATAACGGCAGCATGACCAAATAAGAATTGTACGAACTTCCCAAATTTGTCTAAATAGACCTACTATCCAGTCCACTTCAATAATAATATCCAGTAATATCCAGACTACTTCAATTAATAGATACTTTAACTAATTTTATTGTTCCTAAGTAAATGAATGTGTTTTAACAGATAATATGCAAAACTGGAACTATCGGCAGGAATACCTCAATTAGAAAGTCTTCAGAGTCAGTTCATAAATTATTTCCGAATATGTTACATGAGATCGTATTTTTAAAGTGCATATTAGGAATGGTTTCCATGGTGTAATGGTGTAATGCTTTGCAAGAACTTTCATAACGTGTTACTTTGCGTTTCAAGTAGTAACGTAAGACGAAAAATTGCTACTATATTTCCTGGAAAATTTCTCGTTCTAAACAAATATCCATAGTCAAGTATTAACTCTCCATTGCTAAAGAATTAATTGAATCCAAGTATAGGATTACTAAGTAGCAGTAAATTAAAATGTTCCGTTGAAAACTTTTCATAGATGAATAATTTTTCAATATCAAATTGTACTTTCTAATGAAGACTTTACATCGGGTTTATGTGTGTCTCCTGCATATGGAAAATAAATGCTTCTTGAAATGGGTTTATTAAATGAAGAAAGCTGCATTAACATCGTAAAAAAGATTACTTTTTGCAACAGGAAACGGACATTCCATGTGAAATCAATCAATGAAACGACAAAATTTGTCCTGAAGATCTTAGATTTTTGTAGAAATTGGTGCACAGCTTTATTACAGTGGGAGATGAAAAAATCCCAAATATTACCTCTCTCTTCCAGAAAGTGTCCCCATACAGGATGTTCAAAAATGCCAAAAAAAAAAAAACGGGCATTTTTCCAGTTACACTGATTATTAAAAATTGTCATAAAATGATTAATGTGTGCACTAGAGACGTGGAACAAACACCATTGGAAAGCTTATGAATTGTTCTCCAAGTTATATTATACTGCAGAAACCTGTAAAATATGAAATAACACTTCAAAAATTCAAATTAAAATTTTGATTTTGTATTTGGCATAGAAATGTCCCTCTGAATTTGTTCAAAATTGTCCTGATTGTAGTCTCATATGTGTACTAAAACCACAAAGTTGCATTTTGGTCACCCAATGGGATCCGATTCAAAATTAAACATAAACAGGCATTGCACGATATTGACCATGTGAATATCTGGGTTCAGATCGATAACCTGAACCCAGCCTGGAGCTATTTACCTGCAGCATCAAAGGAATTTATATTCAAGTTCATTTGTTTCTTGATGTATTCATTTGAATTTACAGGATTATCCGCCTTTTGAGTTATTTTGAGAGATATTACGTTTCCAAGCAGTACTTAATACAGGTCATTATTCTTGTTAGTCAGTATGGATATTTATAAATTTGTGTTGGCTACATTGATACACGTTATTTTCATTCCTTTGTTTCAGGATTGCTCTTACAGAACATATTATGAAAAGGAGGGATATATTATCCTCCCTTTTATAACATTTGTATCAAATGTGTTATGAAACACAGTGACACTGCTCACAATTACTTCACACACTTTCTACACAAAAATTACTCAATAAATTCTTTTCCCTATTTCAATTATGCACTTCCACATGTCTGTAACATTAAGGTTTCCGATGGTGGTTGTTTCAAGTTTCTAGTGCACATATTAAGCTTTTTATGACAATTCTTAATAATCACTGTAACTGAAAAATGCAATTTTTTGACATTTTTGAAAACCCTATATGAAGACACTTTCAGGGTGGGAGAGTTAATATTTGGGATTTTTTTCATCTCCCACTGTAATAAAGCTGTACACCAATTTTTACAAAAATTTGAGATGTCAAGTCTGATTACTTGTTGTTTTGACATGGAATGTCCCAATAACAATCTGTGACTTAATTGGCTGAGTCAATTATGCAAGGAGATATTTGGAAGAACCATGTACACAGATGAAAGCTTATTGGCATAATAATCCACAAATAAACTAACTTTAATCTTCCCACTATGAGTACAACTATTTTTAACATAGTGATGCAAACAGACATAGTGATACTGCTTCTTCCATTTTATTTCAAACAGCTTAAATAGTAGTAATAAATATTTTTCAGTATTGTTAATTCTAGTTCTAAAAACATATTTAAAAAACTCTGTACTAAAATGGTATTATTACTATTTATGAAAAGTGTACAGTGAATAATAAAAGAGAATACAGTAATTATGAAAGAAAAAGGATGTTATCATCAAAATTAACATTTCTATTTTATACATTAGAACGAAGTAACTTGTTTATCTTGCAGCCTTTTCCCTACTTTCCTGCTACATATTTCTTTTCTTTTAAAATTGGAAGGATAGCTACATAAGTCAATATGTGGGTACAGTTAATATTTTTTTCTCAAGGACTCTAAATAGATATTCTTTTCTCAATTTTTTAATATATGTTTTAATAAATTTCTCCTGTTAAACTTTGAAATTTTTAAGTATCAAATCTTATAGTAAATATTTTATATTATCTCTACTTATTTGCATCTGATGAAACTTTCTAATAGTAAACAAGTAGGACAGCTACTAGAAATCATTGTATTACGAAGATTAACTGACGAATCGTTAATATTGTTACTTTCTTGGTCAATTGTGAATTTTAAGAGAAAAGTGCACTATTTTTTCTAACGCATAGATTTTTCAGGAATGATGAAATGTTAAATCTTTAATTTTATGAAAACATCTTTTCATGTGATTTCTGTTATACCGGTAAATAAAGTTTATGATACAGCAACGATGCAGGAAGAACGAACAAATGAAACAACTTTTCATGAATCTAAAATGTTCATCACTAGTTTTAAGATAAGATTTGTTCCGTACTACTATAGTTGTCTACATTTTTCTCGTTAGGTTTGCTGTCAGCTGGGGCATAAAGGAGATTTTTGTTTTAATGTTAAACTTATTTTTAGAGTTCATTTCTTTATAAATCACTTTTGGGCATTAAAATAGTGACATATTAAGATATTTTGTTTTTCACATATTACACAATGTATTGATATATTTCGTCATTAAAGTGAAAGCTTTAATTTATTTCAAATTAGTATTTTATTAAATTTAGAACTATATTCGTGTGTTTATTTTAATTAAAGTTAAATATGCAGATTAATCTATACTATTCTTCATTTTAAGTCATCGTTTCATACATGACTTCAATTTTAGAGTTTGTGAATATATAAGAGGACACATACATTCTCAATCTTTAAAATTAAACTATATGTAAATGAATATAATAATAATGGCTTTAAGATTATAGTTTGCAAATTATTTTACACATTAAAAAGTATGTACCTGAATAAATATTTTTGCGTGTTTTCGTATTGCTGAAAGCATTAGTAGCGCCTTAAAATTAAATCCTGGGAATAGCTTGATAATAGCCGGAAGCAGGGAAGTGGCTAAAATAGAAAGAAAGAAAGAAATCAACGATTTGAAATTGAAAAGAACAGACAAACTATGTAAGTATTGGTGCAAAATATTTTCAAATACTCGGAAAGCTTATATTTTTACTTATATTTAGCATTTTGCAATACTCACTGTCTTAAATAAATTTGTACCTTTTAATTTCAAAAAGTTGATCCTAGCTGACGATGTAACGATAGGTATTTAAATGATTTTACATTATACATAGTATAAGTTTTACATATATAGTATTAATTTAGGTCAATATCAAAGGAGAGTGATAGGATAATATATTTAACCAAACAAAGGAACATGTAATAAATGGAGGAATTACTAGATTAATATGGGAGAAAATAAAACATCAATATTATTTACAGTTATTTAGTAGAAGTAAAATTGGATTTATTTGTTACAAATATATGACTGTATCTAGTATATTAATTTAATTAACCTAAACTGACGTGGAGAGTGCATGCTAATTTAAGCTCCAATCAAAAAATAGTAAAAAAATATAAAAGATTAATATTGCAAACCAGATAATGTAGTGACATGTAGATCTTCCAAGAATATACAAAAATTTTAGAAATATAAAACATATATGCATTTTGGAGATTATAAATAAATAGAAGCACCGGATACTAAACTCTCTTTCAAATAATCACCTCTTCTGAAATGTCGATTACTTCTTGACAAGAAGAACTAACCTTATTTCTGGCCGGTGCAACGTGAGGTTCACGACTTCTTTTCATCGTGGACTAAAGGCTTTTTTCGCCAGGGAATCTAAAGATTGGTTGAACGATGTTTAAAGGATGCTCATTTAGCTTGATACTATTGATTAAGTTGATATTAGAGTCGTAATTTGTTCATCTTTAAAAGTGGTACATGCCAGTTGAATATTTCAGTCGTACCAACCGAATATTAATAATATTTTCAATATCGTGATACCATTCTATTTTCAGTTTCAGTTATTAGTTTGATTGAGTTGCTTAGCACGCCTTTATCGCCGACATCATATCCACATCTTAACACTGAATCAGAATACATGTCTCCAAAATATAATTGTGTGACTCAATTTTTCAAAGTCTTAAAATCGTCAGTTTGACCAATACGCATTCCAAGTAATAGGAGGGGATGTAATGCAGGAAAGTAAGGACTTCCAAACAGAGCTCACGGTTTGGTGTTTGGAATACTCAGCTTCTCTTTTGTTACTTAATGAAGTATACAATAAACTTTCGCCATGTTAAAAGCTAAATTGAATATGCGTCACACTTATTTTTAACGAAGTCAGTTAATTTATGAGTAAGGTTAGAAATATAAACTGAAATAGTAATGTCGTTTCCTCTCCGTTACCATGGTAATTGCCAGTGTTTTCTCTTTAAATGGGTGGAGGAATCAACGTGTTGCTAAATCCAGAATAACGAGGAACAATAGATGAAAAAATATCTACATTTGTAGATTTTTAGTAGACAAAGTAAAATTTGTTGGAAGAGTACAGATTAGCAATACATCTACCATTGTTAAGAAAATTTAGCCTAATAATTCAATAAAAAGGAGTAATATGTAAGATGACTTTAATACAAACGTCACAGCTCTAAATTTAAGTGATGAGATAGAAATAACATAATAAGCACTAGCACCATTTTCGTGTAATGCATTAAGAATTAATACACAATATAAACTCTCTAACGGGCAGTTTCACAAGTTGCCTCATAAGGTAGTATAAAAGGAATTTTTTAACCCGTTTGATAAAGATTTCGATAAATATGCTGCATTTCAGGTCATATATACTTTTAAAATGCTCAAAGAATAGCCAAGAGTTAAACAAACTATTACAACGCCGAAAATGAAGTTACGTTTAATGCGAAAATAAAATTTGATCTTTTAAGGTGATTTCTCATGTATAAATTATAAATTTTACGTTGTACTGGTGACGTTTCACATGTAAGCGAGCTGTAATCGAACACATGCAAGGGGGAATGTAATTGTCACCCGGAAACGTCAATATTTTATTTTTTCTCATTGTTTTCCACCACCACTTAAAACAATTAGGTGTTCTCAAATGAGGAGAGTAACCTCCTAATGACGTTTTCCCCTTAAATTCTAAAGTACGTTCTCTACTTCTTTTATATTGCACGTTCTCCCTAATTTCTACAAGGAGAACAACAGATGACACAGCATCTACTAGTTGAGTATTTAACTAGGGACTCTAAGCTACATTTAATCACTTGGCAATAAATAAAGAAGTATATATTACTGTTTATTTGTAGTGTGGAATTTGAATACAAAAGTAATTCAAACTACATCTTTTGGGTGTGTACTTGTATTTAAGATGATTTTTCTTGTGAGGTTCAGGAAGATTGCGAAGTCGTTCAAAACATTTGTTCTTACAACCAACTACAATATTCCACCGAAATCAAGATGAAACCTGAGACCATCACAGACGCCTGCGCCTATACCAACATCGAATACCTATAACAGGCCTGCCCATGAATTGGCTCCCGGAGCCGAAGCGTGAGCGACAACGAGCGAAGATAAGAACAGGTGAGCACAGGTGTTGGTAGCTCCGCCCCTTCCACTGCATCCGATAAGTGTTGCCAACCACACATGATGGTAAAAAACCTACGGCCAAGCCTGGTCACAAATTTGCACGATGTTGAAGCATTGAGCAGACGCAAGCGTGAAATGTGCAGGTGTGCTCTCCCCCTCCCCATTTCGAAAGCAGTGACGCGAAAACACTGCAGGAAATAAAATTGGTACGTTTTTTGATCTAGGAAGACGCATGATAGAGGTTACAGTTAGCGTTGAAGTAACTAACAAATGAAAAAGAAAGAAAGAAAGAAAGAAACGAATATTAAACATGTCAGCTTACAGACGTAAAAACGACTGCAAAAATCGGAAACGAATTGTTTCAGGCCTTTTTTTAGCTTGCTTACACAATTCGTGACATTGCATTACATTAGCACTCGGTCTGTAACTTGTCACTCGCTTCACGTTTGCTTAGTTGTGAACGCCTTTCGTTGCTAGATTGATAGCAGAACGACGGGAGGTTGAAAATAATAATAATAATAATAATAATAATAATAATAATAATAATAATAATAATAATAATAATAATAATAATAATAATAATGCGTATTATAATTATAATTATAATTATAATTATTATTATTATTATTATTATTATTATTATTATTATTATTATTATTATTAATAATAATAATAATAATAATAATAGTAGTAGTAGTAGTAGTAGTAGTAGTATTCGGACCAAAGACGGATTAAAATGGGGATTTGAGGAAATTCATAACGAGGAATTGCATAGTTTATACCGCTCACTTAACATTGTTAGGGTCATTAAGTGTAGAAGGCTCAGGTGGCCATTCCGTGTAGCCAGAATGGAAGAAATTAGAAATGCTTTCATAATTTTAACTGAAAACCCAATTGGAAGAAGACCACTAGGAAGACCTACACGTAGATGGGAAGACAATATTAAGATGGATCTTTCAGAAATAAGAGTACAGAGTAGAAACTGGATCCAGTTGGCTAAGGACAGAAGTTAGTGGAAATATGTTGTAACCGCCGCATTGAACCTTCGGGTTCCATAGGCCATAGAGTTAGTTAGATATTATTATCTAAAAGAAATGTTCAAATGTTGTTAAGAGACAATTACACAGAAGAACTGAGTTCCGACCAAACACTAATTTGCCGGAAGGAAATCCCAGTGCAGTTCAGCCCACTTTAAGCGTTATCCGTGCAATCCACGTTTCATGTTCAAGACATTGGGAATAATTGTTCGTATCATTCAGTTGGAACGTTCCCTTCCAAGTTTACGCTATTACAGTAGGCCTACAACATCGTGACTTTCAAAACCAGTCAGTAACTATCGAAGAAAGACAAGCATGTAGCTTCAGTCGTTGATATGATTTAACATTCTTTTTCACTTTTAACAAGCCACCGGCAAGCAACCAGCCAGGAACAATATATTTTTCCTTATTAAAAAGACACTCCTTGTTAAAAAAAAAAAAAAAACTAATGGTACCCACTAATGGTCACTCTTAAAAATGGAAAATCTCTTTGGCTCTCTTAATATTTTGTTTGATTCTTTGCGATCAAAGTAACATTAAAAGTGGAAAAAATGAAATGAAATCTTTGGGTTTTACGTCCCACGGTTATACCGGTTAGGCTAAAGGAGACGGTGATGATGAGTAATGAATGAAATGATAGAATGAAGAAAGTGGGAGGAAATGGGAAAACCCCGAGAAAACCCACGCATACGGTGCTTGTCCACCGCAAAGTTCACTTGGCGGGGGCTGGGATCGAACCCGGGACCCCAAGCACCAGATGTGAACGTTCTACCACTGAGCCACCGCGGCCCCACTTTAAAAGTGGAGTAAGAAATACTATTCTTCCTATTGATAGTGTAATAGTGGCTTCTAATCTCCACAACCAACCCCTTGCTAAGCCTATTCGTACACACATACATGCATAAGCTAATTTTCTGGAGATAATACTTAGATAATTACAAACAAGTGCTACAGTATTTTTTTTTCGTATCAACAGATTATCTCTTTTCCTAAAAAGCGAAACAACATACCCACACTCGGATTAAGAACTTGATAATATATATATATATTGAAAACTGGTTTTCCATTGGGCAAACTGGCAAATTTTTATAAATGTTAGCGATGGTTTGGTTCCACCACATCCTTCTTTAACAAAAGGAAAGAAAAAAGAAGAAAAGGAACGTACATAGTTTATCATTTGATTGCTGTTACCAGTTTGTGTTGTCTATAGTTAACGGTTACCACATTGTAAAAAACACTATACACTAAATGGCAATCAGTTACCATACATACTTTTTTTTTTTATTTGGTAAGCTAGTGATTACCGCCAAGGTTGACAACACTTCCGCTCCTCTAAGGACAAAACCCGAAGATTCACGAAGCACGAACAATGGCATTTGCTCGTAGAATGCTCGTGAGCGTTCACGAGGAGATTTTCCACTATCTGCTCGCCGTGGCCAGGGCTGACCTATAAGGTCCTTTGAAAAGCCACGGATGACACAAAAATATACTTACACTCCAAACACTGAAGTTGAGAAGGATGAGAAGATAGACGATACACCAGATGTGTTACACCAGATGAAGACGAAGTATATGAAAAACACACTGAAGAAGCGTGAATTGTTGACGCTCTCGAAGAACTCGAGTTGGAGTACACAGTTGTTTAACATATGTGTGCATATAACCAAGACGCCAAACTGTCCACGAGTAGCAAATGTCTTTTGAGTATAAAACGCTTATATTGAGGATGAAAGAGCAGTATTATCCGAAATGTGATAATAGTGACTGTGATTCTGCTGCAGTACCATCTCGAAATCTGAAAGATAAACTACAGAATCTTAGTCCGCTGCAATTTTTTGAAGAGTTCATAATGTTTGATCTATTAGAATATATTGTAAAGAAACCTGTTCTCTATGCTACTACTATGAGAAATGTTTTTAGTGGAAGAACTGGAATGTTCCTCGACATTCTTATACTTTCAGATTGCAACAGGTTGCTGCAAAGGAAACTATATTAGAGTAAGGGTGAGAACTTTTGCGACACTTTTAGTTTGCAAAGAACTTCGTGTTGAGTCGACATGTGGAAATACGGACTTTGTCAAAGTCACTTTTGGGTAATCGACCATGCATGTTGTAAGTGTTTCCGTTGTATTGCAGTTAATGCAAATAAATCGTTTCAAAAGTTGAACTTATTTTTACATTTCAGCAACAATAATGATATAAATTCTGACAAGGCATCTAATGACCGTAAAATATTTTTACCATCATAGACTTCAACAGGTTTTGAAAAGAAACTCAATTTGGTTTGGTTACAAATTGTTGGCTCTGTGCGGAGCAGTTCTTTACTTCTTTAGTTTTGATTTTCACTGCGGCCTTGCACCTGGCAATAAGGATAGTGTTACGGAATATGAAGTATAGACCCTCTAGGATACCTTTATACTTGTGGAAATTCAATCACTCATCAATGGGAAGCCAAGCAGCCTTCAAAGATTTCACTACCTGATGTTATTAGCACCGAGATTGTTTTACGTCGCTGATTTACATCGAAAGGTAAATTAACTATTGCTTTGCTATTATTGGAGAAGTTTTTGTACTTGTGGTGAAGCTTTTAATAAACAGTGGTAGCCGCCTTCAAGAGCCTTCACTCTTTCACAGTCTCACATGTGACACTTTTAGTTTGCTTTGTTATATTAATTGCTTATCTGAATTGGTTCGACCTCATTGGCCCCTCATAGTCAGGCTTCTATATGACATTGTCCGCTTTGTTCGTTTTTTTTCACTACACGATGATACAACAAGGAAGTAATGGATTTAGAAGTAAGTATCTCGACTCAGATGAGTCTCCTTTTGATACGTTTAGCTGTCAACGTTAACAAGCTCATGAGGAGGTTTAACAACTTTGTGTTCAATCGACGACATATGGAAATACGGACTTTGTCAAAGTCACTTTTGGTTAATCGACCATGCTAAGCAAATCATGTGGTATCACCACCATCTCCTCATTTTGAGGTAAAAGGGACAGTCGGGTCAAAAGTAATGGAGAGAGTCATTAAAAGATCAGTCGTCGGTCCTTCGTTGGTCCGTCGTTAGAAAGCCGTCATTCTGCGTTGGACCTTGTCTTTTGGTCATTTATTAGTGACAACACTGTCCAGTCATCGATTTGTCTTTCGATGTCGTGGTCGATTTACTGACAGTTCTTCAAATGTGATTTTAAACGAGTCTAACTTTCCTCATGGTTCAAGTCGCCGTAGATTGGTGGTGGAATCGCCCCCATTTAACATGTGTTGTATTTCATACAAGTTTGGTATTGTTATTCCGCAATTCTTCGGTGCCTGTCATTAAAATTCCAACATTGAAGTTGTATCGGAACAATAGAATATTATTTGCAACAGAAATTGTTGAATATTATCATCATTGTAAGTTACCCACTCTTCTATGAACAGTTTTCCGATAATTTTTTTTACTACTTTCCAGCTTACGTGTGAACTTAGATCGTTAGGATTTAAGTCAACAGGAACTATTAGTGAAAATAGTTTAAAGAAATGTTCACTGGCAAGCAAGAAAGAACTCGGAAAGAAAGGTAGTCGAGTGTATGCCTTCATATTTGATTTTACATCCGAAAGAAAGGTAGTCGAGTGTATGCCTTCATATTTGATTTTACAAACGAGCTTCTGGTTCTAAAATAATGATAACATATTTGTTATTTTAATAACAAACTGAGATTAGATAGATCCAGCTCGAAAGCTAGAATGCTTCCGTGAAAGAAAGGGAAAACAATGACTACTCCTTAATCTAAACTCGTTCCAAATTACAAAAACAAAAACTAGGAAAAGTAGATCGGCATCATTGATTCGTATGAAGGTATCAAGTTTGTATCCGTGGAAAAAATGGTATTGGTCAATACTCCTGTGAGTACTTGGAATGAATATCGTCAACGTTTGCCTGTTGCACAAAAGAGTGAGCTGGAAATTAATTAGTAAGTCAAAACAATTGCTTTGACTTGATCAAGACAAAATTTCCATGACCACTCTCTGTACCAGTTGTATCGATACGAAATGCAAATCCCAACTTCTCCTAGCACATGAGATTATATATAATGGAAGAAACTGCTTTCCTAAAAAGAGGAAAAAAAGGATATGCCAGTGAGAAAACTGAAAGGGAAACCGTGCACTAATTATGAAATACAACGTTTCATAGTGAATTGTTTTGCCGTTTACCATACGATAAAATAAGAGTGAGCCAAAAACATAATACACAACAATAAGAATATGCCATGTTCTTATACCGTGTTAAAATATAATACATAGTTTAGTTTCCTACTTCCTGAAGGTACTCGTTTTAAATAGCACCTTGATAGTGAGCTAAAACATTTTAGATGCTATGCTAGATGCTAAATAAAAACATTTAAAAAGAATCTATTTATTCGTTATGCGTATGTAATCCTTTTCTATTGTCCCATATGCAAATAATAATAAAACTTAGATATATATTTTTAGTTAAGAAGCAAGAGAAATACTTTCTGGTAAATAAAAGAAATGTATAAAGTTATGTTCATTAGAAGATAGTCATCAATAAAAGACTTCATTAAAAATTAATATGAAAGTATATCATATAATCCAACTGTCCCCAGATGCGAAAGAGCCACTTATTACGCCCTTTATTTTTGCTTTTAGATATTCTGTGAAATTGCGTCTGCCTGTTAGTACGAAAAGAAGTTGGAAGAAGTTCGAAACATTTTTTGTTTTAAAAATATGTACTAACTTCTTAACGGGTTAAAGGAAAAATTAACACATACTTTTAGAATAATCCTAATTACCTTTTATATGCCCACCGTTAGGACTTGGATGTGCACACTTAATCATAATCACAAAGTTACAAATAACACTAAATAATAAAACTAGACTTGTAGCATATGTGTGTCGAGGGGTATTAGTCTTGTAGCCGTATCTGTGCCAATAATTTTCAATATGAACCTATTTCTGACACACTCATATGCCACTTTGCTTTTACTATTTATTAACTTAAGAATGATGCATATGTATAAACCAGGGATGCAAATAAGCAACATAATTTTACTAGTCCAAGAAAAAAGCTACTAGTCAACATCCCACAACAGAAATCATTTAGTTACATTCCGTATTTTAATAATGATATTAAAAACTCGTCCGTAACGATGAACTCATCTACCCAGCCGAGTGGGCCAGTGGTTATTTGCATCCCTGGTGTTAACTGACATTACAACAGAGAACATACAGTTATTATTGGTTCAGCATAAACCAACCAAGCAGTAATTCCTTAAATTTGCAATTTATTGTGAGATACTGATTCTATTACATAAAAGTTTTCTAGAATTAGTTAAGTTTTATATTGAACAGTAAACTAAGTCAATGCATTTTAAAATTTACTTGTATTGTGACCTCAAAATATATAAGTAAATAAGATTTACGGTATTCAGGGAAAGGTTTCACATGACATGTGTTGACTGCTGATTTCACTTTCAGTGTTTATCATATACGTAATAGAAGATATTTAATATTATTGTTATCTAATTCCAGTTCCTATTCCTGTTTTAAGTTTTATTCAATGGATTGTTTTTTAAATATACAATTTCCTTTTTATAATTGTATTTCTTTATACATTATATTGTTATATATTTTATATATAATATTACATTATGTTATATATTATAATTGAACAATATAATATTATAATTGTATAATAAATAAATAAATAAAAATATAAATATATAATTTAAATATACAATTAAATAAACGACCTGCTAGCATGCCAGTAGTTCCTTGGTTGAGAGGCAAATCACTAGTATGGGACTTTACGTGTTCAGATACATTTGCCCATTCAAGTCTCCCTTTAGCCGTTATGAATGCTGGAGCTGTTGCTGGTCGTAGAGAAGTAGAAAAGCAAAGGAAATATAACTACCTCCTTGATAAATTTATTTTTGCTCCAATTGCCATCGAGACTAGTGGTACTTGGTGATCTGCAAGCCTTGATTTTATTAGAGAAGTAGGCAGACGTATTTCTATCGTTACTGGAGATATTCGTTCAACATTTTTCCTAATTCAACGCATATCTATTGCTATCCAACGTGGAACGTGTCGTCGGTTCTTGGAACCTTACCACATGGAAAAGAACTAGATGAGACGTTCCTTCTCTAACACAAAGGACAACACAACATTTATACAACTGGACGACATTCTATACAAATAAGGTGTAATATCATTGTATGGCGTAGAAAAGCAGACAGTAACACCAGATATGATGCCGTTGATAGGTGGTTTTCTATCCCTTCCTTTGGTTCGACTATCGAAATATATTCCCTGCTGACTTAATTATTTTTCGCAATTATTTCATAAATTTATTTAATGTAATTGTTACAATTTTATTCAAATTATTATATTTTTCTGTTATTCTGTTAGCAATTATTGTTCCATTCATCATTTATGCCTCTTGTTATTTTATTTGAGTGTCAAATAATTTAGAATTGAAATAAATATTATTAAAATATACTTTTTGCAATTTCTTTTATCTCATGTTTGTAATCCTGACTAAAGACATCGATATTTTCACTTATTAATGTACTTAGTTTGTTTAGAAAATAAAATGATCATGAAAGTTTAGAAGGATGTGACGTCACAGTATTTCAGTCCATTAAAGGTAACGCTTGTAACAGTGCCTTACGAAATGATGG
Organism: Thermobia domestica; assembly: GCF_964235325.1. NCBI lineage: Eukaryota > Metazoa > Arthropoda > Insecta > Zygentoma > Lepismatidae > Thermobia > Thermobia domestica. The sequence continues at coordinate 206,698,261 of NC_137457.1, read as the reverse complement.
TTCATCATCTCTTAACTTTTATTTCCAAGAATAAATAAGATGTTTTTACTTTCTCAAACAGCTTATGAAATCGATTTCATGTATCGTGGATCTAGAACAAACGCTCCACTTATGTTACGGCTCTTAATATTAAAATTACAATATTTAGGATCTGTAAAACACTTTCTACAGTCTAATATTTGGCATCAGCTCTTCCAAAGTGGACACGTGAAAGACCGCAAACGATTTCATAAGAAATCGAGTAGCTTCCTGTTTAGTATATTATATCTTTCTGCAGGGTCTGTAGTCAGTGTATCAAGAATACAGGCGCCCTTGGCAAATGCGCTGCCATTTTACAATTGTGCAAAAATAAGATCATAGGCCTCCCTAGTGACTTAAAGTCGGGTTAGTTTGACTTAAAGTTTAAAAATAAGCAAACACTAATTATAATTCACAAATTATTTGTGTCAAAGATATTAATGTAAGACTTTGTAAATAGATCATTAAATAATCCGTACTGTCTACTGAAACTTGTCGAGAAGCACCAGAACATAGCGACAGAAAGTTCACCACCAACTGATTTGAACATAACTAGTTTAGGAGCAATGGCTGCGCAACTGAAACATGAAAAACATAAAGATGAAGCATAAGTGTTTGACGTAATTTCCGGGCACGTAAAAATGACAAAGCATCAGTTATCTGACTGAATGTTTTCCCCAGAAGTATAAACTCACTCATATGCTTACCCAACCATGACAATATATGTGGCAAACATATGATATCGCAAACCATTCTTTCACGTGGTGTACAGGCTTCGCTGTTACTTGTTTTATACTGTATGGTCCTACTGAGTTTGACAGGTAAGCACGTAATTCCTTCCTCGAACTGTATACACGAGCACGTGTATACTACGTGAAAGAGTAGTTTGTATGACATGATATTGACTCATTATAAAAACTGGAGGTGGTAAATTTCTATCACTTCTAGTTGTACTGAAGACAGAATACAATCCTCCGACGTTTAACTGAGCGCTAAAATCCACTTCTTCCTATCCACTACGGTTTTTACTCTAGCAATCAACGCTAAAACCTAAAGTGATCGATTTTCGGCCACAGGAAACCTTTTCGCGCTTCTCATTACTGTTAGTATTCCATTGTGATCAGAGATAAGACCGAATGTGGTTTATATCTGAAATTTCGGACCCTATAGTTTTTTAAGAAAACATATATTACTCTTTCTTAGAACACTAAATCGATTAGCAATAATGACTTTTCGCTGCCTCACTCTTTTTCTGTATAGATTAATATTCAAAAATCGAAAGTTATAGTGGATTTCTATCGTTTTGGTTCTAATAGAGAGTAAATGATATAGGTGAATGTATTATCGGAACTCCTATTATTCTTAATACCTATTACCGTTTTTATTCTACTGATCAAAGTAAAAATCAGTAGTGGTTTCCACCGATTTAAATACTGACTCTGTAACCGAACTAGATTATTAGCTTTTGACCCTCTATGTTCTGACTAAATTTGCTGGTGATCAAGTGCTCCATCAAGTCTCATTAAATTTTTTCGTCTTCCTGCAGGGCAGATGCACGGATAGGGTTGATATATAGAACAACTAAGTTTTTGGTAAATCAATCTCCTTAATAAGATTGGTTCCTAATAGCAATAGCCTTGTCTACAATATAAAAGTTGATCTCTTTCTTTATCCTCACGAACATTCGAAAAATTCTTGATGGGGGAGTGTTATCCAATGATAACACTCCCCTGCCAATGATGAAAACTTTTTTCAAGGATGCATCTTTTTGTCAGTGGAATATCTTGCATTCCCACAAATCCACACATTGGGAAGAATAAACAATTTAACCCATTTTGGTATATTTTAGTACTGTATACAGTATCCTTAGAGCAGGAAATTGATGCTAAATTTTTTGATTTCCTTGGTGTTTGGGAAATGGTGAGATGCAAAAGGTGATCAATTGTCGAATTTCTAAACCGTGACTTTTTCCGACAGGAAAAAGAAATAAATCATAAATTTAGAAACTATAAGCCAAGAATAGGGGAAAATATAAATAAACAATAGCACTCAGTGAAATTTCAATCAGATTCAGAAAAGTTGGATACCAACACAAAGAACGAACTAAACACACGCGGATATAGCATGAAACACTTTCTTGAGCACTTGAGTTTCTTCTTTCAGGGTCTTAATACTTCTCAAAATGGACATAGATAGGGTCTACGGAACTAAAAAAATGTCAATCAGTGTTAAAATTCCGACCATATTCTTCTGAGGGATTAGAATCCCAAATTAATTAATCCACATTATGTGAAACTGAATCCCCGATTCCAATCGACTATTGCCAAAGGCAACTTTCAAAGAACTTTTAGTAACTTTTAGTTAAATTCATAACGAAGAAACTCCTGAAGATCTCTCTCTGTCTTATACGATCTTTCTTGTTCTCGGTCGAATAGAATGTGTGTTTCCAAAACTACAACAAGGTGTATCATTATTATGGTACTAATTCTGTTTTGAAAGTGACATTGCATAAAGGGGCAAAATATGTAATTATTTCCATCAACAAACAGCGTGGTGTATTGGGAACGCTTGATTACTCCGACTCTCCTTGTTTCAAATAATCTGCTTCTAAATTTCGTTGTACAAGAAACTTTCAAAAATTCAGGCGAATATCTTTTGAAGAACCATACATTAGCACCCACTAGATATTGGACCTGCGACAACACATTCTAGCAGCTTGGCCACAAAAAGACTCTTCGGACTTCATTTTCAATTTTGTAACAAATGATACAAATAGATGAAATATTTTTAAAATATTGTAAAACTTTGTCCCATACAGGTATAGGTAGAGCGTTAATAAAAGACTGTCCGCAATTGACTCCCACTGCCGGTTTTTATTATAAAACTTTTTCACTATAAAAGTATTTTACAAAATACTTTACAAATAATCTCTCTAATATACAAGGTTAGTTATAGGTAGTCTTCCACCGTAAGGTCGAAGACAGGAACTCTACAGAGCCCCGTAGCAGGCTAAGCAGAGGGATATTAATGATCCAATGCTCCGTAGCGAGCGAAGGCGAGTTAACTTTCCAACAGAGCCCCGTAACAGGCTAAGCGGCTGCGGTTAGTTTTCCCAGACAGAGCCCCGTAGCAGGCTAAGCCAGGACATAGGATAGGGTAGTCCCGTAGCAGACTAGAGGCCTTAGGTTAGGTTACTCCTAATGTTCCGTGGGGAACTGTAGGAGGGTCACCAGAAACCTGGTACAGAATTGCCGTCGTCCAGCCAATTTAAAGGGTTCCTTGGGTGGCGGTGGCGCTGCTGCTCCGTGGTCGTGTAGTGCTCCACGGGATGTTTTGAAGCCATCGTCTGCAATTGATTGTAGATCCATCTGGTTTGAAATCCTTTTGCCAAACCACGTGGAGGTGTTTGTAAACACTGGCCTGTCTTGTTTTTTAATTGTTGTCCCGCTATTGTTATTCAAAATATAAATGATTACAGAAAATTGTACATTAAAATGAACGCCATGGTCAACATAGTATTTTCTTTGTGCAAGCACTGTGCAAGACAGCGCATCTGATATATCGCGGTGACTATGTGTGAAGTGAATCTCGACCGCTACGCCTCCGAAATAGAATTGCGTATTTAGTTTAAATTTACAGAAAGTATATAATTTCATTTTTAAAAACACACACAATTTGCGGTTCCAAAATAGAAACTGGGAATCAGGTTTAGACTTCACTCCAGCTCCGGATTCAAATGCGTCCCATTCTTGCAAATTAAAATTCTGGTCACATTGAGGTTACGCTCATCCTCCAGGAAGCTAATCACTTCCTCCCCCAAACGATCATTCTGGATCCGCTAGTGCATGAAGATCTCTGCAATATTTAGCTCTCTAAAATAATCTACGATACCATAATAAAATGCATTATATTCACTCCTACCATCTGCGACTTCTTTCGAATCCACGTGATTGACTGCTCTGCCTAGCCAGCTGAGCAGAAGACGTTGAATTGTGTGTTTGGTCCGTGCGTGACGACATGTCAGTTAAGACAACACACAGTTCATGGACTTCGGCTCCACAGCTGCTCTCCCACCTTCCTTCCCGCTCGATGACTTAGTTCAAGAGACATGCTATATATATATATATATATATATATATATATATATATATATATATATATATATATATATATATTATAACTTGAATTGAAATATACAATATTTATAGGTCTACTGTTTGGTATTGTTTTCCAACACCTTCCTTCTGTTGGAAAATCGTGAGATCTAAGCAGATACTTTTTGAACGTCCATTTAGACAGACCCCCCACCTTTTCAGACTCAATCGGAAATGGTCTCAATCGTTTGTACAGAAATGTGCAGGCGAAATTTTCGTTTCTACACAATTAGGGGCGTCGCCAGAATGAAAACAAAGTGGGCGGCTGTCTGAATGATAGCCCTGCACCATGTCCAATTCAATCAGAAATTGGCGCAATCGATTGTACATCATTTGTACAGAAATGTGCAGGCCAAATTTTTGTTTGTACAGAATTACGGGCGCCGCCAAAACGACAACAAAGTATGAGCTGTCTAATTGGTAGCCATCCCACCTTGTCGAATTCAACCACAAAATGTCGCACTGGTTTTTACGTCTTTGTACAGAAATGTGCAGGAGAAATTTTCGTTTGTACACAATTAGGGGCGCCGCTAAAACGATAACAAAGTATAGGCTACCTCATTGGTAGCTCCTCCCCACGACCGATTCAAAAGAAAATTATCTCAATCGTTTGTACATCGTTTGTACAGTAATGCGCAGGCTAAAGTTTTGTTTCTACGCTCTCATGGGCGTCGACAGAACGAAAACAAAGGGGAGCTGTCTAAGTGGCAGCCCCACCATGTTCGATTGAACCACAAATTGTCGCGATCGTTTATGCATCGTTTGTGCAGAAATGTGCTGGTAAAATTTTCGTCTATACTAAATAATATACGGATGTGAGTATTTTTAATATAATTAAAAAAAACATACTCCTTTATTTTTTGGGTATTACCCATACAAAATGTTTCGTTGCAATTCTTCATGTTCTTTACACACGTATGAGATACTGTTACTAGCACTTTTGATATTTCGTGATCAACTGTTTGGAGGGCTCCGTGCCCCACCCAACCTTTTCCTCCAGGAATATACGAAACCTTTATTCCCATTTTATGTCCACAATACCATTCATTCACTTCAGTTCACTTCTTCTTGCCTTTCGGGCGTCAACTTTTAAAATACTTGGCGGGAGCTTTGCCCCTTATAACCGTTTTTCTGCAAAAGGTAAAAAAAAACCTGTGTTTATTTATTTTTTCCGTATTGTCCATACACAAAGTTTCATTGCAATTTTTGTTTTTACATACATCTGACATACTGTTATTAGCACTTTCGATATTTCGTGATGTAATGTTTGGGGGTGTCCGTGCCCCATCCAAATGTTTTTCCAGGAAAATACGGAGCTCGGATTCCCTCATTTTATGTCTACAATATCTGTGCATAATTTCATTCACTTCGGTTGACTTCTTCTTGCTTTTTGGACGTCAAATTTATAAATTTTTGGTGGGAGCTTTTGCCACCTAAAACCTTTTTCCTGCAGACGATAAAGCACCCGTATTCCTTTATTTCGTGCGCGTAATCCATACAAAAAGTTTCGTTGCAATTCTTCATTTCCTTTTCACACAATGACATACTGTTACTAGCACTTTTGATATATCGTGATCAAAGGTTTGGAGGGTTCCGTGTCCCACCTAACCGCTTTTTCCAGGAAAATACGAAATCCGGATTCCTTCATTTTATGTTTACAATATTTGTACAAAATTTCATTTACTTCGGTTCAATTCCTCTTACCTTTCGTGTATGAAATATCAAAATTTTTGGTTTGTTCTTTCTCCCCTAAAACCGTTTTTTCCCAGCAAATAGAAAAACGTATCCCTTTATTTTTTGCGTATTGTCCATACAAAAACTTCCGTTGTAATTCTTCATGTAATTTACACACAACTGACATACTGGTACTAGTACTTTTGATATTTCGTGATCAAAGGTTTGGAGGGGTCCGTGCCCCATCCAACAGTTTTTCCAGGAAAATACGAAACCCATGTTCCCTCATTTTACGTCTGCAATATCTGTTTACAATTTCATTCTCTTTGGTTCATTTGTTATTGCCTTTCGGTTATCAACTTGCAAAATTTATGGTGGGGCTTTTATTACCTTTGCATTAAGTAACTTTTTTCTTTTTTATGAGATTTTTTTTGGGGGGAAACGAGGGAAATGCCTTCCTGTGATATCTGCATCTTGCCATTCATCTTTTTTGAACTGCTTAAGTATGATCATTTTGTAACTTTTGATGTCATCAACTCAGTCAAGATAATACAATTGTCATTCTTAACAATTTGTTTTATTCTCTTATTTGCAGTTTGCCACAATGATATATTTGTTACAAAATTGAGGATTGGTCCAACGCCTTTCGAACTCGCAACCAACCCAACCACCGAGCTTTCTGGATTGCATGCTATTGCAGGAAAAGGAGAATTGCAGGTGGTAATGCACTTTTGGAGTCGTGTATACAAAAGATTGCGACAATTTGTGATTGAATTGGACATGGTGTGGGGGCTATCATTTAGACAGTCCCCAACATTGTTTTCTTTCTGGCGGCGCCCCTAATTGTGTAGAAACGAAAATTTCGCCTACACATTTCTGAATAAATGATGTACAAGCAATTGCGACAAATTTGTGATTGAATTGGACATGGTTGGGGGGCTACCATTTAGACAGCCGCCCACTTTGTTTTCGTTCTGACGGCGCTCTTAATTGTGTAGAAACGGAAATTTCGCCTGCACATTTCTATACAAAGATGTACAAACGATTGCGACAATTTGTGATTGAATTGGACATGGTGGGGGGCTACCATTTATACAGCCCCCTCTTTGTTTCCGTTCTGGCGGCCCCCCTAATTGTGCACAAACGGAAATTTCGCTTGCACATTTCTGTACAAACGATGTAAAACGATTGAGATCGTTTCCGATTGAGCCTGAAAAGGTCGTACGTACTTTTAGAATAATTCCACATAAAACAAAAAAAAAAAAGTTGGGATTTGTAATTCATTGCGAGAGAGAGAGTGAGGGAGATAAAGAACATAAGTTATAATTAATATATAAAACGTTATGATATTTTTATTTTATGACACATTGAAATAAAGAATTATAATTAATTATGGAGTAAGTTATATCTTACTACCCGTCTTATCTTTATTTTCTCCCGTAGTGCAAGTCATGGGCGTCTCTGGCTGGTGGACGGGGAGACACGTTCCCCCAATATTTTGAGTAGAAAATATTCAATATTTTATTCTAATTGTATTTGTTCACTATCGACAGAATAACATAGAAATAATAATAATTATATTTATTTGAAATATAATATTCCGGCTGTGACACGATTAGGCTTATAACATAGTTCTTAGGGGTCAGCGTGTCAGTCAAAATGAGAAGGAAAGTAACAAATTGAATCGAATATAATAAACAGGTTGGTTAGGTACTAGCATTTAAATAACTTTCTTTGATGTTCCCCCTCCCCCAAAATAAAATAAAATAAAATAAATCCCAGAGACGCTAGTGGTGCAAGTAGGCCATTCAAACCAAAATTGAATGAGCAAATCGTTTGTAAAGCATCAAAATACTGCCAAGACCAATAATGTAACATATGGAATACCTCTCGAGAGATCAACCTCAGAGTTTCAGATGAAAAATGATACATAAACTTGTATTTCTTTGGACATAAATACCAATACATAAATTTGTATTGGCATTTATAAACGTGAATCTCAGTTTATCTATCTTACAAAACGTATCTATGTTCCTGCATAACTCTGGAACTCATCGAGCAATTTCAACTAAATTTAGTTAGTACACATATAAATTACAACCTCGAATACAAGCCATTTTTGGAGGCATCCGTACCAATACTTTCGAGGGAGGAACATGTAAAATAATCGAAAACCGATATTGATGTCGAATTGACAGTTAATGGGAGTACTGAGGTCAATAATGACATCTCGGTGCCATTTTAATTCCAAAGACAGCCTCATGGGCGAGGATGGAAGTGGATGGCATGTAACAATGAAACGGCAAACATTACCGCCAAATCGTGACTTAATGGTCGCTAAAATAAATAGAAACTCTCCGATGCTATAACTTAGGTCGTATCAGCATTGGAAGTATGAGTCAAAATAGAGTAGCTCATAAAAATGATGGAAAACGATCGACATTACTGTTAAATTCATAGTTTTCGAACTTACTGAAATGAATAGTGATCTTCTTATTGCCAGTCAAATCAAAGTTCGACATGTCCAAAATGGCCGAATTAGTGTCGAATTCCACAGTTTTCAACGTAGACAATCTTATTAGTGGCAGTTCCACTGACGTAAATATTCGGATAACAAAGGGCAATCAGATAGTATAAGCTCAAAAACAAATTATCTGCAACGCAAAGGGACCCACATAAAATTCTTTTTAACATCAAAAAATAGTAAACAAATAGGATGTACACTTGTTAGGTTACGGTTACATTTTTTTTTCACAGGCAGAAGATATTAGTAGAATGCATTATACAGTACTGCATCCTAGCCAATTGGCTCATTCACTCTTATCAACGTGTGAGAATGCAATGATAGCGAACTGCGTCTTTTGTATTTTAAATGAAAATAGAACTAGAAAGAATATTCTTGGAAATTTCTGGTCAATGTACCTTAAGGGTTAATTATTATTATTATTATTATTATTATCTGGAAATCGGGTACTAACTGGGACATAACCAACCCACTACGAAAATGTTCTTTCAGGTACAATGCCCGAAAATCGGGACATGCTCAACTTACTATTACTACTATTACTACTTCATTGTATTAAAATATTCCAAGAAATTTCCGAAACTGTATTCACTTTTCAAGATGCGGCCGCAAAGTAACCCTCTCCTCAAAAAAAAAAAAAAAAAAAAAAAAAAAAAAAAAAAAAAAAAAAAAAACATGAAAACCGTCATTATAAGTCGAGCATCAATGTGAGCCGAAGTGTGTTTTAGTTTAGTTAAAACATTATAAGAAATACCAGAGATATAGTGGAATATTCGTTCTTCAAGATAGCAACCGGAAGTATCCAGGATTCCTGGAAAGTATTTATTTACATTGATTTAAGGTAAATTCACTTTATTTGGTTAAAAGTTAAAAATTCATGTATGGAAAATACTGAACCCTATATCTCAGGAACGGCGACATTTAAAAAGTATTTACGTTGCTATGGCTTACTAGATTATCTTTGTTCTAATTTCATCTCTCTAAGTATTATAGCTTCTGAGTCTAAATGTCTCCACGTACAGCAGCGCTCTATAGCTATACTGTATAATGCCTGTTAAAACTTATTTCACGACTTATAATTCAACTCAACCAGCCTGTATCTGCCATAAATAAGTGTCAATCTTTTCTTTGGCCATTGATTTATATCAGATCCTGGTGTTTCAGAGTGGATCACGGTGGGTCGTGGATCAGAGTGGGCCACCGTAAATGAAGGTGGGTTCAGAGAGGTCAAAGTGGTTTAGGGGGTTAGAACGAATCAAGATGGGTTGTGGGTAAGAATAGATCAAGGTAGGTTGTTGGTCAGAGCAGATCAAGTTGGGACGTTTGTCTTGGGTCGGAGCCGTTGGTGGGTCAGATGATCGTAGGTCACGTTTTCCTTGGCTCACGTCATCTCTCGAACCGTCATTTTGTTACGGTGAGGGTTCGCTACTAAATAATTATCCCGAAAATTGCAGTAGGCTTTATTGGCGCAAATCCCGGGTTATGATGGGGACATGCCCCCCCCCCCCCAATCTTGAAGCTGGGGTACTGTTACCCCAATGAACCGATTTGAAATACGTGTTTGTTTCAAATACGTGTATTGTTTCTCAACTTCATAAATATTTTGAACATCGCTTAGAAAAAGATTATGGGTGCAACAGTCTTACCCGTACCCCGCCCCTCCCCCAATATTGAAGACAGGTTTGCGCCGCATTTACTTAGCCGCAACGACAAAATTGTAGGCAGTTCACACTCGCTAATTGCCATACTGTTGAGGAATACAACACTTGAAATTCCTGCAACCATAAAAATCAATGCAGATAATATCGACAATTCTCTATGCACAACACTATGTACACACTAAACATGTTTATTCCCATTCACAATTCTTGTTTCAACTTTCTCAATAAATGTTCATTGTCAAATTGAGTTTTCCATCTAGATCACCCCTTTGTTGTAGATCCCTAGTGTTCCTAAAACGCAGCTCTTGAAGAACAGTGGGTAATTGGAGAAGCCGCCCGCAATTCAGTCGATAATTCACCCTTTAATGCATAACTTTTCATATTATTGTAACTCGGGCAACTCAATATCACAAACAAAACCCTAAGCAACTTTGTGCTTCATCCGAGGGCGGTACCGTGATCTGTTCTAATCCCAGGGGCCGACTCGAAATCATCTTCTTGAGTATAGATCTTTGTTCCAATTGTATCCTGAGACTTGGCTTCATATTCGTACTCGTATTTACTTCGATTGTTTCTTCTTATGCTTCGTAAGGTCTTTGGTACGTGTGGAACCCAAGCTAGAGCTAGTTCAATGGGAACTAGACAATGTTTGTGCAGCGGGCAACGACAGCTACGGTTTGGTGAGACGTCAATCTGGTGGATCGCCAGCGAATTTCGAACCCGAAACCTTCTCTGGATGAGACTGCTACCAAGCCTGTGAAAACTTTCCTCCTGTGTGAGACCATAATACCCATACGGTCTGGAAGAGAATAAGGGGTTTGCTTTGGACCCGCTCTGGGTGAGACCATAAGAGTCCATATGGTCGGGAGGAGACTAAGAAGTCTGGACTCACTCCGTACGGTCTGCGAGAGACTAACTAGTGTGATGTTACTCCATACAGTCTGGAGGGGAACAGGTCAATTGAATAGACCAAGAACTTTGCATATTCCCCCTTTTCATATCATCCTTTTCCAACTATTTTGTTTTGAACTTGCGAAAAGGGAAAAGAGAAAGAGAACTTGAAATCCGATCATGTTCCAAAATTTCCTTCATTTCCTCCATCCCTTCTCTTTTGCTTATTTTCACTTTGCACTAGTGTTGCTAACTATATTTATACTTTACCAACATAGACGGATACAAATAAAAATCAAACGAAAATAGAAAATCGATAGTACGGTAATGATTTCATTAATCATTATAGCTTATTATGAGTCTAGGTTCTAGGTACAAACGAGGTTTGATACCGATCTGGGGTCAGTTGAAGAATTTCACACATAACTTCAGTTTTATTCCCAGGTTTTGTTTTCCTCTCTTCCCTCGATATCGGTTCATTGTTTAGCAAAGAATCAGAAAATCCAATTTTCTGTACTCCAAAACTGTTTAAAACGTCTGGCTCGATATTTTCCCCGATTCTGCTAATTTAGAAAAGATATTTTTGTAGACAGACGAATGAACAGAACCAACGTTTTTAACCGTACATTTGGAAAATACTTAGTTTATCATTTTTCCCTGTTTATCTTAAGATTATAGTCAAATTGGGCAAAAATAAATCTTAGATTCGTAATCAGCGCTTTTCAATCTATAAGATCAGCTTAATTGTCGTCTTTGAAAGAATATTTTCTAGAAAGGAAGTTTTAGAAGTATGAAAATTACAGTAATTTATCATTTTGCTTCTCCTTTCCCCCTAAAAGTGACTTTATACACTGTAACCAATAACCGTGAAAATAAGTGCCTCCTACCATGAAAAATATACGGTTTACCGTTTTTCTAAAATAATGGTAGGAGATCGTTTTCCTGTCACATGCTTGTGTCAGGCATGCGCATTGGAGAGAAAAAGCAAGCGTGGATTGATGGCGCGTAGGTTCGGATGTGTTGTGCTTTGTTTTGTTTTGTTTCTTTCTTTTGTTTGTTTGTTTGTTTGTGTGTTTAGTGTGTGGTTTTCTGGTGTGATATATACAGTACTAGTGTTGAAAATATCCTGGAAATTCAACATTAAGCAAGGTAATGTACGGGAAAGCACCATGTTAATATTTGAACTTTGTTCGATGCAAACAAAACTTTAGTTGTCTATCGTGACAAGCAGGTCGTTCCAAAGTGCAACGGTGCGAAACCTAGAAGGTGCTGGATGTATAAACTAAAGTTCTTATGATAATCTAGCCAACTACGAGTGCTGGTGAAGCTAGAATTAGAATTACAATGTTGAAATAATAATAATAATAATAATAATAATAATAATAATAATAATAATAATAATAATAATAATAATAATAATAATAATAAAGTGCTTCGTAGTTTACCGTACTTAGTACAGCATTACATAAATTGTGTTGCATCAACTGGAATTTTTCATGTTGCAGAAATAAAAGTATACTGTCACTCGTGTGTGCCCGAAGGAGGGGCAGGGGGTCGCTCCCATAGCTAATGAAAACATATTAAATTTCTTAATACAAATAAAAAAAAATATCAGATGTAATAGGATATATAGTAACCAGGGAGATGAGTCCCCTGGAAAATTTTCATCGGGCGCCCATGCTGTCATTATTTTTTCTGGATAAATGAATTGTTAGATTTGAAAAAATATTTCTGTAAATTTTTTTCTTTAATTTTGTTCTGAGTACCTATAATTTGTTCTGGTGTCTTGTTAATACATTTGAGCGTTTAATAAATATGCAAAAGTTCGATACTCCGGAAGTTTGGTGACTTTTCTTTTTTTTTAGCATTGATGCCACTGTTACATAATTATGTAAACACGTATTTATTAATTTGGGATAGCGGATACTAGATACTGTAGGCAGTGTTCTGAGAAGTCATATGGTTTTACACTTGTTTAGTCGTAGTTCTGGTCATTCTAAACTGTGTTGTTGTCGGGCAGCTGCTTGGTTATCTGAAACCGTAATAATGCGACTAATCGAATGAATCGCTAATTACAATATTTGAGGACTGTTAGTCTACTGGTACTCATAGCGAAAATACATGCGATAAAGCTAGTCTTAACACTGAAACAGAATAAAAGGACATGAATATTTGTTCCAACTACATTTTCAAAGCGTGCGAAAACTCAGCTATGAAATCCAAGTAGTTTTTTTTTTTTTTTTTTTTTGTATGTAATATCGAATCCTCTTCTGGTGTTTTGTTCAATACATGACAAAATTCGTAGTTTTGAAAAGAAAAAGCAATATATGTTCAAGATGGTATCAGAACAAGGGTTCGATATTACAAACTATGAATTAATTTCAACTTTTATTCTTATGGATATGTACGTCGTACGTGCAACGCTTCTTTCGTTCACTTTTGTGTTTTCTTTTGTTAAGTAGTCTTTAACACAGTGGACCAGCGTGCACTCTAGTTGCATCCATCCAGGAAAAATTATTGCTAGCTAGTCTGTGTACTGATACAGTTTCCAGCAATTCGATGAAACTTGGGTCAATATATGTTGCCCAGCAAGAATTCTTACTGGATCTAGCAAGAGAGCACGCTGGACCACCAAGGACCTCTAGATAGGGAATCGGTGTGATAATTACCGTAAATCTTGTACGGTAATAACACACCTGTTCTTTTTTTAAAAAACGCGATCCCTAAATTTTACGGTAAATTACCGTAAAATATACGGTACCAAATTTGTTTCTAAACACGGTCAATATTATTTTGCTTCTAAATATACAGTCTGCCGTTTTTATGAAAAAACGGTGGTCCGTAAAATTTAGGGTAATCGGATGGCACCGAGAGTTGACGGTAATCTGTCAGTAAATTTAAGGCGAAATTTTTTACAGTGTATTCACACTACCGAAATTTCAGAACTATATTAAGGTATTTTTAATCTATAAGATTAGCTTGGTTTCAATTTCAAAATAACCCCCCAAAATTGCTCTCATGTCACGCTACTGAAAGCTATAGGTATGTCAGCTTCGTGATCATCGCGTTTGAAACCATAAGACCTATTCGATTTCATCCTCGCAACAAATGGTTTGTAGACATGGGTGGTCTAAAACAATGAAAATTACCTTAATTAATCACTTTGCCCCCTTAAGGTGACATTCTAATCACACCACTGAAAAACAAAGGTTAAATTCTTAATGAGCGCCCTTGCATCTATAAGATCAGCATTGTTTCAACCTCAGCAAATTTTTAATAGACAGAGAGCTCTAAAACAATATTAGTTATCGCAGATTTCTTTGACCTGTCCTCCACCCCAAAAAGTGACTTTCTAGACACAGCTCAGTAAAACAACGTTCATACTTTTAATCAGAGCACTGGAAAATGTAAGATAATTAGAGATTCAGTTGCTGGAAAATTGTTTTATCAATGTTATAATTTATCATAACTTTATACTTCAATTCCCCCAAAATTGTCTTTGTGGTGACGCCAATGAAACATGAAAGGTCAGATTCGTGATCAGCTCCTGAGCTCTTTCGTGGATAAGCGGTTAGTGTACCAGTCTTTGACGTGGGAGACCTGTGTTCGATTCCCGGCAGGAGCCCATGTGGTTCGGCTTCCACGTTAATCAATAGGTCCCGCCTCATATAGTTTCCCTGCTGAAAGGGACGTTAAACACAAACTCAACTCAATTTGTGATCAGCACCTTCAAAACTATAACACTTGTCTAGTTTCATCCACAGCAAAATGTTTTGTACACAGGGAGCTTTAAAACAATGGAAATTACAATAATTTACCATTTTGTCCCCTCGAAAACAATTTCTACCACACCAATGAAAAATAGAGGTCATATTCGTAAACAACGACTCTGAAGCTATAAAATCAGTTTATTTTCGTTCTCCCCAAGAGTTATTTGTAAACAAGAGGGTTCTAAAACTCTGTTAGTTATCATATATTTTAGCTTTGATCTCCAAAAAGCGACTTTCTAGTGACGCCACTGAAAAATAAACTTCATATTTGTAATCAGAGCGCTCGAAAATGCAATATAAGATGCATTTCCATTAATGGAAATATGTTTTGTGGATACCATAATTTATCGTAATTTTTCATTTCCTCCCACTCAAAAGGGCCTTTCTTTTGACGGCACTGAAAAATAAAAGCCAGATTCATGATCAGCACTTTCAAAACTATAAGATCCGTTCGGTTCCATCCTCCCCCAAAATGTTTTCTTGACACCCACCCAAACGCCATAGTTCCTCCCTTTCCAAGGATTGCTAATAAAATGTATCTTAAATTTTCTGCCCTGTACCCTGTTGCAAACATAAGATTTTTCTATTACACAAACTAGATTTCAATTGTCTGGGAATTAAAGTTAAGCTCATCTCCCGTACAAAACCAGCGCACGAACATACTGTATAGCAGAAGACAAAAGGATAAAGGACAGAAAATTTTACTCGCTTACAGTTAGCATGATTGGCAAACCTACTTTTCTATTTATAGCTCTAAATCAAACCAAACTGTTCAGCGCAACAGTCCTATAAGGCCAGTGACTGCCACACGGCTATCTAGGAGGCGTGTGTGATCAGCATACCGCTATTTCCTGTGCATTATTTGGCCTTCTACTCTCAAGGAAGGCTAAAGGCCCCAAACTACTCACTTTCAGAATTTGTCAATCTCTGAGAGATACCGGCCTAAGCCAAATTTTTCTTCTACATCCACCGGGGATTTTTACTCAGGTCGCTCGATCAGAAGTCATGTCCCTCAACACACTTAACCTCATGTCCAACACTTATTGGGACATGGGGGGGCAACCTCCGTGAGAGTTCGTGCCGAAGTTTAACAAATCCCTGATGCAAAATTTTCCCACACGTGAAAGAGATCATATTTTTTACTAGGAGTTCCGAACCAATTTTTGCATTCATTTTGTATCAAGGCCTACTAAGTAGATTTCATATTAATACTACCCAACCAGAAAAAAAAATGCTACTAATTTGAAAATATTTGTTTAAGTTATACCGGAGCCGTTGCGTTTGATGTAATGGATGGTTGTTAATTTCCACTGAAATTACGCTAAGACAGACAACATTACCTTTTAGTGAATTTTGTTTTTTCGGATTTTGAAGGGACAAAGCCATTTTCAGTTAACTATGTATCTTCTCTTTTCGAATAGTATGTATGTATGTGTGTGTCTTGTTTGATGTTCACTACTAGGGGGAGGATTTCCTAGGTTTGTTTTGTACTGAAAACCATATAGGAATCTAGGTACATCATATTTGTCACATCTAACAGAACAACCAGGTCATGAGACTCTACTTTTCTCTTCTGAGTTAAAATTTTGGACTGAGATATCTTCAAAAAAATTGTAAATAATTTTAGCAAGAACTTATTTGGCGTGCCAGAAACAAGTCATAGGCTTGCAATGTTTGCCATGCTCACTCCTGCCCTAGGGAAATAAAGAGATCTTTTTGACTAACTCTCAAATGGGTCGGGTTGACTCTACCCAACCCAAGGAACTCGAGTCCTGAGATATCAGTCGGTAGTAGAAGTTTGCAGTATATCTGACATACTCTCTGATAAATTAAACTTGTGGAATAGACAAAGGAGAGAATAAGAAGAAATACCAACTAACACCAGAAAAATAAACAAACAAAAATATTTGTCCCTCTTTTTTGATTACTCTCTGTCGTTTTGCACAACTAAAAGAATAAGCAAGAAATATTGCTAATGCAAAAGGTGGTACCCCTGTGCATTGAATGGTTTCATAATGATAATGAAGTAAAATTTGTGGGACCTTATATTTGGGGTTTCATAATCATATAACATGAACGGATTTCACTTTACTCATCGAATGAAAAGTAATATTTTTTGCTGGGAATTTGGAAAATCAATACCGATTTTTATTCTGAAAGTATGTGACATTGACAATAGTCGCACTTAGAAATCCATATACTTCACGTTCTCTACTGGTTGGTAGAGAACTCTACTCATAAGGTAACAGAATACCACTGCAACAACAACAAAAGGATCTACATGAATTGAAAAACATTCCAATGAACATAGGACTAAATACTGCATGTATATATATCGTGTGAATAGCAACTAAGGAACCAGACACGAACAATGTTACACACAGAACCCACTTTGCATAAAGTCCGATGGCAAAACTACCAAATATTACATTCCTTGAACAGTGCACAATTTACATTTTACAGAATAACAAAATATAATTATCCACTAATACACGTTATTGCGATAAGCCTCGCAACAGCATCCTCAAACCTTCGCCGAGATTACAAACAAAAGATCTCCTCCAGTTCCTTACCACAGGGTAGCGTTCCCAAAACTGATGCAACATTTCCTCTTTGTACTGCCGTACTGGTGCGTTGCAGTAGAAAGAGGTTGCTCTAGCGTCTCCTGACGATAAGCAAATGCGGTGACCAACTTCTTTTATAAAGTTAAGACCTTCGGGACCCCATGAACCACCCGATTCGATACCTATAGCGACAAAATGATATTTGTCGAGTGAATTGCTATACTTCCTGCGATTTTGTGTTTCCCGGCGAGCAGCCACGTTGCCAGCTTGTGCTGAGGAAGAATATAGATTTGAAGGGGCCAAGGCGTCGGAACAAGTAAAATCCCATAGAAGTGCTTTTCCTTTCTTCCACGGTAGTAGGGTCATACCATCTGCCCTCTTACCGTCTGCACGACTGCATCCCAACGGTTCACATATAGAAAAAGCGCCTGCTGAAATTAGTGCCCTTACGATAATGTCGTTGACGCTGGAGTGGCGTGAATGTCTGCCCGCACTGGTGGCACAGGAGAGTCCATGAAGGCCCTTCTTGTCTACAACACTTCTACAGGCAGGACATCTGTGCTGCTCGCAAACATCTGCTCTCAAACGCAGTGCACTGGCAATTCGAAAACTGTCATTGAGAAGATGTAATCCTAAAGAAAGTGACGGGATAGCATGGAGCCAAGCGCCTGCTTCTGGAGATGATGTAGCTAGAAGTCTATCCTTATCTTCTGGGTTATCGGATGACTGAAGTAGCGCTGGAAAGTGAAGATTGTAGTCCTCTCTTATCAAGGTCAGAGGGATCTGATCCCACTATAGAAAACCATTTAGCAGTGCTATCGTTGACATCCGAATCCGATACTAGGCTAAGATCTTGTTGGAGAATGGTCTCGGTGAATGGCTTAGCGCCATAGAATGAAGACAGAAAGGATGACCGGTTTAGACCGGTTTTCAAGGTGTTGTCACAGCATTCCAGTAGATCAGCATCCCGCCAAGAAGGAGCCCAACGAAGAAAGTATAGCAGTCTTGGCATGGACAATGAGGCACGTAGTACTCAAAAGGCAGAGTGAGCTGAATCAAGGAAAGACGTGTAAAGAGAAATTTTAATTTAGAAATTTGGTCTTTTAATATTGTTCGTCTGGCCTCATTAGATAATGCTGCTCCTAATAAGCTGGCGTCATCTGTCGAAATTCTTTGAATCCCAGGCCCGGCTTCGTCAAACAGCTTTAATAGGTTATTAGACTGCTCATTGGAAACTCCGAGAAAGCTGACCTCACATTTGGAGAAATTCATTTGCAATCCGATCTACGGATCATTTCTAATGTCTCTAGTACTGTATCCTTGTTTCCAGCTATAGTCCCGTCATCCAAATACCATATGTTCAGTTCTGTATTTATACTATTAACGATGGATTGTAAAGTTAGTGCGAACAAACCAGGGCCAAGAGGGTCGCCTTGTTGTACGCCATGGTGAGAGAGGATTATTTCGTCTCGTAAGTATAAGTTGCTCGGTTGCGAGTAGCACTGATGTACGTAATGGATAAATTGATGGAAAACTGTTTTTTACCTGTATGAGCATAGAGTCACGATTCAACTCGTTAAATGCGTTTCTGAAGTATATTTTCAGAAACACTTTCTCCTGCTGATGTGGAAAAGAGCGTACGAGCAGCGTGAACTGCTGCTTCTGCTCCATGTGAGACGCAAACTCCCAGTTGGTGTGGGGATAGAAAATGTGTTAGAGGTTCTCTAATTCTGTGGCAAATGATTTTGGCCGCATACGGACAAAATCTCGCGGCCGAAACATCACCACCCAAAATCTCGTCGGCCAAAACCTCGCCCCCCAAAACCTCGCGGCCCAAAATCTCGCTGGGCCGAAACCTCGCCTGGCCAAAACCTCGCCGCCCAAAACCTTGCGGGACAAAATCCCGCCTGGCCAAAACCTCGCGTGGCTAAAACCTCGCCGCCCAAAACTTCGCGGGAAAAAATCTTGCCGGGCCAAAACCTCGCCGCCCAAAATCTCGCCAGGCCTAAACCTCGCCACCCAAAACATCGCGGCCCAAAATCTCGCTGGGCCGAAACCTCGCCTGGCCAAAACCTCGCCGCCCAAAACCTTGCGGGACAAAATCTCGCCTGGCCAAAACCACGCGTAGCTAAAACCTCGCCGCCCAAATCTTCGGTGGAAAAAATCTCGCCGGGCCAAAACCTTGCCGCCCAAAATCTCGCCAGGCCTAAACCTCGCCACCCAAAACATCGCGTGGCCAAAACCTCGCCGCCAAAACCCCGTGGGCCAAAATTTCGCCTGCAGCTTAGTAAAAATTCAGTGTAGTATAACAATATCTTCTGTTTTTCTTATAAGTAAAAAGAAAAGAAGGAAGAGCTTGGTGTGGTGAATGTAGGACGCCGAATTCTACTTCGCCCCGGGCGCCGAAATCTCTAGCTACGGCTCTGTGTATATATATATATCGCACTCCCCCTTCCTTTTGTTGTGCCGACAAAGTGAAATTATAAAAGACATCCTAAGCTCGAACCTCATCTATGTTGAAAATTTGATTGAGATCGGTAGAATAGCTCAAGAGGTATAACGTAACAAACAGTCACTTAATTTATATATATATATATATAGATTTCCAAAGAATGCATTCGAATTTTTCTTCTCATTATTTTAATGTAATTATGTGTTATTACTAAATATATACATAAAATAATATATATGACCTTCTACATTGAAGAAATCGTCGTGAAGAAGTTTTATCCTGACGACATTTCTTCCCAGGCGACACTAGGTCTCGCTTAATTTAGACCAGGCGAGATTCTGTGTCGCGATATCATTACAACGAGGCTTTCGCCAGGCGAGGTTTTGGCCCCCTCGAGATTTTGGCCCGCGACGTTTTCGGCGGCGAGGTTTTGGCCAGGCGAGATGTTGTCCTGCGAGGTTTTGCCCAGGTGAGGTTTCGGCCCGGCAAGATTTTGGGCCGCGAGGTTCTGGCCACGAGGTTTTGTACTCAAACCGATTTTGGCTGATAATCTCCTCCACACATTGCCTATTGCGATAGAACAAATGCCGCCACTTTTCTTCCTCAAAGCTATTACTGATGCTCCAAAGAAAATAGGTCTAATTTCCGTGGGCACATCACCGGAAATAATCAGGTGGAGAAAATCGCAGATGGCGTTAGTCAGCTGGTCTTTAGTTTTGCAGTCTTGGGAGAGTAGGAGGTCTTTTAATATTGAAGGACGAAGACTGTCCATACCTCCTGATGACCCGGAAGGAAATGATTTAAGTGCCTTCGTAAAATCGTCAGCTGATACTCTAGGCACTACAATACTGGGCTCAGTGAGATCGGGAGGTTCAAAAGGGTGGCTGTGAGCCGGATGTTTCTCTTTTAATGCTTCTAATACAGATCCATTCGGAGAATCTATAGTATCTTCTGAGATGAGAAGCCGTACTGCGTTGCGGACATCATCATCTACTAATTTGTTCTCGACATTCTTAATGTTAAAAGTGGAATTTACTGGTCGTCGAGGGTTAAAGAATCTTTTACTGTGGTTAGGAAGGGCTTCGCAACGAGAATCAGACCAACATCGCACTCTTTGTTTAACCCATGATGTTAAATTAATCACTTTGTCAGCTTTTGATGGCACGCACAGTGTAACGTAAGGAAAAAACAAGAAATCCATCCAAGCTTCTGAGTCATTTGTACGTACAATCTGTTGCAATTCCTCGCACAGAGAGTCTGCCACTGTAGCTCTAGCCTCTCGAGATACCCTGCGCAACATTGGAATAATAGACTTTAATCTTGCTAGAAGCTTATTGCATTTGGAGATCAACATTTTTCTTGGGTGATCGACATTATCAGTGAATGATTGCGACTTCCGTGAAAGCGAGCATGATTTGGTTTTATTGATGTCATAATGACACCTGCTATTGTGAATTGCTAGGTCTTTTAAACTAACACACAATTTGTTACAAACCTTACAGGTAGTCTCGTTAGGCCTGTTTGAAAAATCAATGCTCATGTTTAGTGCGGTATCATTTTGGGTTTGATATCTTTGGTTAAATTTTGATCCTGATGTGTTGCTTACATGCGAGAAATCTGCAGTCTTTATTGATATCATCACTAATAGGAGTGAAATATATATAACAGTTGGCCCCATCCGCAGATGAAATTATTGGAGATTATCACTGAGGATTCAGACGAAATCGATCAACTATCGACCAAATGTTTACCATTCACCAAATACTCGAAAAAAAAGTGGCAATACAAAACCCCGGTACATCAACTATTTATTGATTTTAGAAAGGCGTACGATTCGGTTAGGAGATATACATTATACAGCGTTCTAACTGAACTTGGAATACCGAGAAAGCTAATTAGATTAATTAAGATATGTTTTAAAGAATCCCCGGTACATCAACTACTTGTATTTATTGATTTTAGTAAATTCTGGGTAGGAAAATTTTTGTCCACGAGCTTTTACGTCGAAAATGGCCTGAAACAAGGAGATGCATTGTCGCCATTATTATTTAACTTTGTGCTGGAAAAAACTATAAGGAAAATGAAAGATAGCAACCAGGGATTGAGTTGAACAGTATTTACCAAGATATGGCATATGCTAATGATGTAAATTTAATATGGGATGATAGGAGAACAATAGAAACAAATGCAGGGATCTTATTAAACGCTTGGAGGGACATGGGTTTACAGTAGAAGTAAATGCAGAGAAAACTAAATACATAGAAGTGCGTCGGAACCATAATACGGCAAATTATGGATGCGTTAAAATATTAAATAATACTTTAGATAAAGTGGATACTTTCAAATATTTAGGATCAATATTAACAGACGAAAATCATATTCAGGAAGAAATTAAATGTCGACTAAAAGCAGGGGGTTCGTGTTACTATTCGGTTCAAAATCTTTTGTCGTCGCGAATTCTGTCGAGGAATTTAAAGCTTAAAATATATAAAACGATAATCATGCCTGTTGTTCTGTATGGTTGCAAAACATGGTCGCTTACTCTGACGGAAGAACATAGACTGATAGAATTTGAGAACAAGATCCTGAGACGAATATTGGGACCCAAGAGGAACTGGAATGGGGAATGGCGGAAACTTCATAACGAGGAACTACATAAGTTATACGGTTTACCCAACATTGTTAGGGTGGTCAAGTCTAGGAGCCTGAGGTGGGCAGGTCATTTGCTAGAACGAAAGAAAGTAGAAGCGCTTTCAAAATCTTAATGGAAGACCAATCGGAATCGGAATCGGAAAACGACCATTTGGAAGACCTAGGCGCAAATGGGAGGACAATATTAAGATGGATCTCGCAGAGATAGGAGTACAAAGTAGAAACTGGATCCAATTGGATAAGGATGGATGTCAGTGGAGAGCTTTCGTGAACGCGGCATTGAACATCCGGGTTCCATACGTCATAAAGTTAGTTACTTAGTTATATATAACAGTTACCATGGACTTTTTTATTACCGCCCGACTGTCGTTGTTGTCAAACATTCATCATAATATGACGAAGGGAAATGAATTTCCTTAAGGTTGAAGGATTTAATATCAAAGTTGAAGCATCGCAAGTTAAAGAAGAGCATGTAATAATAAATATCATATTTGAAAAAAATTTCACCTTAAACTAGCTGCGACTAAATTTACTTCAAAATTGAAGTTCTGAAATGCAAAGTATGAGCGTAGGTAGAAGAAAAAAAAATAACAACGGTCGGTATTCGAATCTAAGTCCATCTAAGTAGGAATCCCTTACACTAAACATTCGTGTTACAGACAACGACGCACAGTATTTTGCACTGCTTTATCGTACAGTACTATCAAATATAACTTAATCAACATTAAAGGAAGAAACTTGTACTGCCATAGAAAGTGTTACTCAACAAGGGGAAGTTCATTATACACTCTGTAACTAAGCTACAAGGGGTCTGCATCCTATCTGAACAACGCATCTAGCAAGTCAATGTTTGTAATATCAAATTCTAGTAGCTAAAGCAAAAGTATGAGACACACTACGTAGAGTTTTTTTGTGACTGAATGGATAAAGTCATGGTTCCATAACTAAAAGGGTCCTGGTTGGAAACCCGTCTCGCAAGCTGAAGATTTCTGAAATTCTTAATTCTCCAGATATTAAGATTTTTCTGTCCCTTTGCAATTATCTGGAGCTCTAAAAAGGGTTCTCCATCTTATTTCGACAACTGCCTAATGTGATCCCCCAGTTCGAACCTTTCCTTCTTCTGTTTCGTAAACTCATAACTTTTGTCATAATATGGATGCTGTCCGTTCAGTTTTCTCCAATTCTAAACTTGTGTATGTAAATTATCCCTCTTTATCTCCATATTTGAATCTCTCGCTCTCTCTCTATCAATGTCGTCCATGAACTCGTATGGCTTGGGATCATACCTTCGACTCTTCAAACCAAATTTAAGTTCTCTTGCAATGCGCTATGGTAAATATATAGGTTTATTGTTGAAAACAGCGTCATTTTGGATTTTGACACGGGGGCTCAGCTTCTCCTCCGGCATAATAATTTAACCTTTTTATTAGTACAATAATGAAATGAAATCTTTCCGTTTTACGTTCCACGGTTGTGCCGGGTAGCCTAAACAAGACGGCGATGATAAGCAATGATGGAAATGGTGGAATGAAGAAAGTGGAGGAACGGGAGAACCCACGCACACTGTTTTTTGTCCACCACAATGTTTACTTGGCACGAGTTGGGATCGAACTAAATTTACTAATTTACTTCTTATTAGTGTACTATTATACATGCGTCAAACAATATGTATTTATCAAGCTCCTTGCCAAAATAACGCCTCCGCGCCCGCATTACAGACTTCGGGGAGCACAAAACTTACTGCCGTGTTTAACAATTTCCATAGATTTCACAAGGAGCATCTTCCTTGCATGCAATCTTTGAAGAAGGGAAAGAATGAAAATAAAGGCGTTTATGAATCCATGGGAACATTTTGTGACTTTTTTTATTCAGGCTCTCAAAGTGCATTTCAGAACAAACGAATGAAAGGGACTGTTCTAGAGCTTTAATCCTTGTAAAGTGGATCCTGTCTTTTCCATCTAAATGGAAAGAGTATATTTCGGCACACCTCGCTTTAGAGAAGGAGAGGTGGAGGTGGGTTAAGTTGGATTGAATACCAGAAGTAATTAGTCGATGAGAAGTGTATTTCTGAATGCATAAGCAAACAGCACAAGGATTTGTTTCTAAGTTAGACTTTAATTTTTGGTAATTTTTCTATACATCAAACTGTACCTATCTAGCGTTGTGATTTTTTTTACATTTGTTGCGTGTCCAAGTTTGTAGTGTCAGTTTTCAACTAGCGCAAGTAGACTGTGATACAGCTGGAGAAAATGAGCTTGAACTTCCTCTCTGAAAGTGAACTATAATTGTTTTTTCCACCTCTACTCGGTACACGTCATAAGAAGCGTATTTATTAATATTATTATTATTATTATTATTATTATTATTATTATTATTATTAATAATAATAATAATAATAATAACAATTCTGGCTGTTCGCATGTCCTGGGACTAATGGGATTTTATTTCTTTCATCAAAATATTAGATTTGGGTATGGAAATGTTTCTTTCACTTTTTTCTATTTTCAGTTTCCTCTTAAAACTCCCAATATTTTCTTCTGCTTTTTAAAAATCGATCAGTTGTTTTCTTCTTCGTGTCCCTGGCCTCACTTCCATCTTTACTTCTATAGCAGTATTAAGAAGACATTTTCTTTGGATGATGTGTCCATCCAATTTCTGTTCATACGAAAGATGCTGGTTAAAAGCCTTCATCTTCTCTTCTATACGTTTTAAAACATCTCTGTGTGTTACTCTCTCTCTGCCCATTTTACCTTCTCTATCTTTTTCCAACACCACATTCAGGCTATCTAGATATTTCCTCTCTAACTTCCATAGTGTTCACATCTCTGAAAGTACACCCAATACTCCATTTATAACAATAGACCAGATTCTTTCCTAGTCCACTATTAAACTCCTAGTTAATAGTGATCTTTTCTTGTTGAATCATTTTTAAGTATAGGTATGGACAAATTAGTACTATACTTAATGTTGTTCGCCGCAAACACATTTGTCCAAACCCCAACAAAAGTTTCTTAGCAACGGATACGAAAGAAGGACCTTAGCAGACCTCACGTAGATTACAACACTGCTTCTACATGTTAAGATGGAACTTGTAGTAGGTCAAGGAATATTGTAAAACAAAATGTTTTTTAAAACAAAATGTGAGAACAAAAGAATTATTCTAGCCTGAATCTGGTAGAATTTTAAGTTATGAAAATTTCTACATAATATCACTCAGAGATCTTAGAGATAGCTTTTATAAACATTATTTTGAATCAAAGTGTTTCAGTTAAACTTATCATGTGGAGGCAGCATGCTACAATAAATTTCAGTTTCTATTTTAAAAAATTTGGGATGTTATGAAAATATGACTATGGAAATGTGTTGAAATTGTATCGCACGGGCTTTTACAAATTAAAATATTAACTACTTAATGTTCCAGAATTATTGAAGAATTTTCAAGGAAACATTTAAGAAGGTACCGTCCGCTTCCGCGGTAGTATTTCGTGGTTTAGTATATTTAACAGAATCCGTTTGTTGTATTTTAAGGATGTACTCAGTCTTTCTCTGATATTCACACACACAGTTAAATAATTAATGTAATTTTTCTTGGTGGAGTGTGTAAGTTTCAATCAACCACTTATGATTTGTTATGTAGGGTATCACCTTCTAGTCAACAGTGGAATTTCAACACCAAAGGATGAGTAGATATACCTCCTACTTTGTCTCTTGCCTTTTGTCTTTGCTGCTGATGGGAGAAGGATTATCAGTTGCTGAACACTGGTACAATGTTGATTTCACGTAATTTCCTTTCTGAGTGCCTGGTATTCAAACATTGGAGCTTGACATTACTTCATTCCTGCATTGTTTTAAATATTGAGAGCGTACAGTCCGTCAGTTGTGAATACATTATTTTTCAGAGTGTAGTTTCATTGATTTGCTGCAGGATTTTTCCTTTCTAGTATGACATGAGTTCTTTGTGTCCTGCTCTCACCCCCAGAGAAATCTTCATGGACTAGGGAAGGACTACCACGGAATTGACATATGTCTCTTAATACTTCATTTTTCAGTTTCTATGACACTAACTTCTCTATTATTGGTGCACTGCGTCTACTGGATAATTATGAGCTCTCTCTAATTATATTATTTAATTCCGTTAGGATCAATTTTCAAGTGTTGTTTAAAGATAGTTTTATATATTATTTTTTGTATAATCCCACGTTTCCTCTTCTTATCCCTAAATATTACTAAATATTAAGTTGTTTCTCCGAGAATGATTCTCCATTTTATCTAATCCAATCATATTTAGTTCTTACAGGTATATGCTGCTTGACTAGTCTTTTTCCTCTTTTAAGTCACAAAATTGTTTTGAATTTTATCGCTCATATTTTTAAGTTTTCGATAGAGAACATCCTGAGATTTTGGACCTGGGTTTTGATTAACAAGACAGATTACTAGCTTTAAGCAGTGCCAAAATATGAACATCCTTTTATAACAATCTACATCGTTATTTCTGATTTCCTTTTTGAAAGTCCTATGCAATGTCGAAGTGTATTTTTTATCTTAAGTAGATTGGTTTGGGCGTTTATAATTGAATCTTTGAGATGCAAAAGGAAAACATTTCACTTCGAGTGATTTTGAGAAAAACAAAAAACAACGCAGTCCTATTTGGTAAAAAACTTCTAATTGATGATTTGTAGTACTAGTTATGCTTCATGTTCTACAACTACTTCCCAGTACGAGACAATCTTAATTCATGCCGTAATTAATGCTAGACATGCTTGGAATGTTTTCCTTTTACATCTCAGTTGATTTTTGGAGAAAAATATTTTCTTATTTTTTGTTTGAAATTGCTATTTAATGTTATAAAATAATATAAAAGTTATATCTTTATTATTGTCATTGGCACCTACTATGTGATACATATTATTGATGTTTGTACACTCCGCATCAAAAAATTGCAACAGCTAACGCCGTGCAGTTAGGCTACCCAATATACACCTTCTTATCCCATAATCGTGTCAGGCTAATACTCTCTCCCCCTTTCTTCTCTCCCATATTAAAATTAGCTAGCAACATGAGCGCAATTATTATTTCAAAATACATATGTATTAGTTTCGATAAAATGTAATACCAAATTCGAGGCGAAACCAGATTCATAAGTTGATGAAGGGAGAAACCGAAACACAAACAATGAAAATTGAAACCAATAGGTGTCTATTACACAGAGATTCAGAAATGAGGCAGAGAGAGAGAGAGAGACAAGAGGGGAGAAGAAGGAACAAAAAGGGAGAACGGATAAAAATGTGGAATTCAAACGTAGTAAGAAAAGAACCTAACATTATTAAGTTCCGTTTCCACAAATACAACAGTAATATAGAAATAACGTTTGTTTTTACATTTTTCAGAACTATTCGAATATATAGAGGATGCTTTAAACATTCATTAAGTTACTTTCGTAAAGGATAACATACTCGATTTGAGTAGGGGCGTGGTGGCTCAGTGGTAGAGCGTTCACCTCCGGTGCCTGGGTACCTGGTTCGATCCCAGCTCGTGCCGTGTGGACTTTGTGGTGGACAAACCTCGTGCTCGTAGGTTTTCTCGCAGTTCTCCCGTTTCCTCCCACTTTCTTCATTCCACCATTTCATTCATTTCTCATTATCACTGTCCCCTTTAACCTAACCGGCATAACGTGGGACGTTAAACTTAAATTATTTATTTATTTATTTGCCATCAACACAACAGGCATAAGTCCAATTATAGTGTTGGTGTATTACATAGTACATTTACAATAGTTTTCTTAAACATAGAGTCCATATTGCAGATGTCAATTGATTTATGTTTGATGCATATTTTGTTATAAGTAGAACACATTCTCCAAATTGGTGATTTCAGTAATACGTTGGTCCTTGCTTTTTTGCAATAAAACAGACCAGAGTTATTAGCACGAGTTTTAAGTGTCGGGACATGAAAATTTAATGTTGATATGAGATCTGTAAAATTAAATTCGTTTTGTACTATTTTATGGAGAAAAATCATATCTGTCACATTTCGCCTTTGTTCAAATGTAGGGATACAGAAGTTGTCTATTAATGTTACATAATTTTCATAATATGGATAGATTCCAGTTGTCTTGTACGTCAAGTATTTGATAAATTTAGATTGGACGTTTTCCAGTTGGTGTCTGTATTGCTGTTGTAATGGGTTCCAAATCACAGCAGCATATTCCAGTTTTGATCTGACATAGGCATAATACATTTTTGTTAGTGTAGTACTATTGTTAAATTCCTTTCCAATTCTAATTATGAACCCTAACATCTTGGGAGATTCGTTAACTATGTTCTCTATATGGTTATTAAATGTCAATTTCGTATCAAATACCACTCCAAGATCTTTGACTGAATTTAATCCATTTAGTAAGAATTGATTCATTGAGTATCCAAACTCTATTTGACTCTTGTTTCTGGTAAACGGTAAAACATTACATTTGTTTATGTTTACATGAAGTTCGTTAAGAGCACACCAATTAGCAATATTTTCCATGTCACGTTGTAGATCGAGAAAGTCATGGATGGTCTTTATCCTACCGTATATTTTGATGTCATCAGCAAGAAGCAATTTGTTACTTAATAATATGTGATCAGGGAGAACGTTAATGAATAAAAGGAACAATAACCGACCTAGATTAGAGCCCTGGGAATTCCAGAATATGCAATATAATCAGATGTTTTATATTCTTTGTAGATAACAGTTTGTTTTCGATTATTTAAATATGATGAAAAGAACTTGATAAAGGGAGAGGAGAAATTATATTCGCCTAGCTTATGTAATAGTACCTTGTGATCGACACTGTCAAATGCCTTTTCAAAATCTATATATATTACATCGACCTGACACCCTACATCTAACGAATTTGCTATGAAATCTGTAATAAGAGCAAGGTTTGTTGTTGTTGATTTGTGTGGGATAAAGCCATGTTGGTATGGTGAGATTACGGGTTGGATGTGGTCAATTATCCGTCGGTATAGGATTTTTTTCAAATATCTTTGCAAAAGTAGGTAAAATTGATATAGGCCGGTAGTTATTTATTTCGTGTTTATCATTGGTTTTAGGTATTGGGCCAACTATAGATGATTTCTGTTTATCCGGAAAAACGCATGTTTTTAAAGCGAGATTGAATGCAATCCTTAGCGGAAACGCATCTATACAACCCTTTATGATATATGGAGATATTCTATCAGGGCCAACAGCAGTTCTGGGCTTTAATTTTTTGATTGCCATTTCTACTTCAGATCGAGTTATTTCTTCAATGGTAAGTGACTCTAGTTTGTTACTTACATAAGTTAATAAATTGTTCGTAGGAATGTCAGTGATACCTCTATCTGGCACACATGCTGACGAGAAATACTCTGCAAAAGCATTGGCTATTTCATCATTGTGATAAAGTTCGCGTCCCTCATAATTTAATTTCCCCCAAAAAGATGCTTAGTCTTATTTTTTGGTTCCACAATTCATTAGTATTGTTATGCTTAGTCTTATTTTTTGGTTCCACAATTCATTAGTATTGTTATTAATGTTATTTTCAGAATCTTGTATGAACGCTCTGTATGACAGCTTAATTTCTTTCTTTGTTTCCCTACGCAATTCATTGAATTTATTGAGATAATTTACTTCTTTATTACATTTGTGTTTTTATATGATACCTTGCTTTAGTTTATATATTTAAATATTTCATTTCATTTCGATTTCTAATAGAACAGTACATCTCCGAGACACATCTACGATAATGTTAAAAGTTTAACACACAGCTTTATTTCCGCCTGGTTTGATGGCAAATTCAATAGTGTTCATTGGACGTACTGATCCAAAATAAGGCCTAATAAACCCAGTAGGTAGCTTTGGTCATCTCCTCAATTTCAGACTACTAATGCAAACTGAAGAAGAAAAACGAAAGTAAAAGAGAAAGAAAGAGAAAATTTAATGAGTGCTATTTTACTGTTTAATTTCTACCAGAAATACCCTATATTAAAAGTCCAAACTGTATCGTAATGAAAAGTTACAAATGTTAGAAAGGAAAAGTTTATGTTCCTTACAGACGTAACATGTTTCAAATTTCAAACTGAATAAAACACATTCACTTATACGATGGAAACAAATTTTGTGTTGAGCTAGTATAAATAAAATTTTGTTTTCAAATAACCAAAGAGGTTACCTTTTCTAGTCTTTTCAGAAGATATATCTGTTCCGATCATCCAGCATCGATTTCCTCTCTTGCGGATATAACGAAATTTTCACAGAGAGAATGAACACGCTAGAGCTGAAACAGATCAATGTCAGTCGGATGATGTTGGTTAGGTTATAGACCAAAACTGGGTAGAGGATTCAAATCCGTAATGACCCGTATTTATCCGGTAATCCGACTCAGGCTCGGTAACCCAGAGGATAAAAAAGAGATTTTACTTACTCCCTTGCGTTTAAACAGTATATCTGTCAGAGATGACTAGGACTGGAGATGTTATGCAAGGAGCACGAAAATCACGACGCCGAAGTTCCCAGTTAATTAGATTTTCTTGCTCCTTTTTAACTTTGTAACACGCACACGCACATGAAGTGCGCACTGTGTGTGCGAGAGAGGGGAGAAGTGAAAGATACAAAGACAGGATAGGAAAACGTCAAGAAAGACATAGAGAGGAGGATGAATATAAATATGAAACATACTTATCATTATAGTGTGTGATGTAGAGCGCACACATTGTATATTCGAATTATTGCCAGTGATGCCTTGTAAGTTCTCCAATAGAAGATGAATCTCTGTTTGCAACGATCATTTTATGCGAAAAATCATACTATCTGAAGGGGAATCGAACTGAGATTTTCCATTTGGAAGTCGAGCGTTTTGCCACTACACCACCGATTGCTTTACCCAAACTTTATTTAACAAATGGTGTAGTGCTTCTTTCTGAGAACGATAACACACTTTGCTGTGAACTGGATTTGAACCTATTTTAGAAAACTGTATTATTTATAAGTTCATTACGTTACCCCTACACCACCATACCACCTGTAAATGCAACCCAGATATTACTTTCAAGCCAGTCCTGATCTTTGGAACAAATCGGCTTCTCCTTGTAAAGTTATTTACAATAAAAGTGTATAACGAAATTCATTCATTCGACGATCTGGAGAGAAATTAGTTCCCACTTATAAAGGAAATAACATACAATCCAGAAAAAAATACAGAAATAAAAACATATTATCCAGTAATATAGGGAAGTACGTTCAAAAGTATGCAAATACTACTACTACTACTACTACTACTACTACTACTACTACTACTACTACTACTAATAATAATAATAATAATAATAATAATAATAATAATAATAATAATAATAATAATAATAACCTACATTATAAAATTGAAAGGAACTGTTTTTTTGTTCCTAATCTCTTGAACCAACCCACCGATTTCGATCAAATTTTCAACATTGATAAGATTCGGGGCTGGGAAGCTTTTTTTTTACCATTTCATTTTAAGGGTAAAACTTAAGGGGTGGAGGAGGGGGAGATATTTGAAAATATATAAAACGTAATAATAACTCTTGAATCACCAGACCTATCTCTATCAAACTTTCAAGTTCATAAGGTTCCGATCTCTGACGACATTTATCATTTCAGGTTCATGGTGTAACGTAGGGACCGGAGAGAGGGAGATATATGTAAAAAAATGAAAACGAAGTGACTGTCTTTGTAACTTCATCACTCTTGAACCATCCGACCGACCTCGATCAAATTTTCAACATAGATGAGGTTCGGGCCTAAGATGCTATTTATATATTCACTTTGACGTTATAAATTAGTTGTGAGTCTACGAAGGAGTAAAAAAAAGAATAAATAAAACTTGGCAACTTTTGAAACAAACGATCAATTTCGATCAAATTTTTGACATAGATCAGATTCGGCATTGAGATTATTTTTATCATTTCACTTTGACTTGAGAACTTGGGAAGGGGAATAGGTGAGATATATAAAAATAAATAAAACTTAATTAGTCTTTAACAACCAAACCAATCTCGATCAAATTTTCAACTTAAATGAAGTTCGAACCTAAGATGGTTCCTATCATATCACTTTGACGGTGTAACTTAGAGGAGGAGGAGGAGGGTTAGCAACATTTAATAAAGTACGATAAATGACCGGTATTTCTGGCTAATCTGTAATTATTGGAGTCGCTCAGATTAACAGTCACATCTGATGCTGTATAAATCCAAATTCAGCCAAGCAACTTCGACGAGGGGGAGATATAAAAAAATGATCACAATAACCAATATCAGTGTCGGATTCATAGTTTTCCGCCTCGCTGAGATGAACAATTACACTGGAGATGCTATGCTTCACAACATAGGGTGGGGAGAGAATGAACAATTACACTGCAGATGCTATGCTTCACAACATAGGGTGGGGAGAGAATATAAAAAACTCATCGAAAATGACCGATATCAAAGAGCTCTTTAGTAATAGTAAAAAGTGATTGAGTAACGGAACATATTCCTTTTTTCTCAACTTTACCCATCGAAGCGGGTAATTGATGCTAATAATAATAATAATAATAATAATAATAATAATAATAATAATAATAATAATAATAATAATAATAATAATAATAGACAACTATACTGTGAATGTGAACATTTAATATTATTATTATTATTATTATTATTATTATTATTATTATTATTATTATTATTATTATTATTTGCGTACTTTTGAACTTGCACGGCGAAATTACTGCAAAATATGTTTTATTTCTGTAATTTTCCTGGATTGTGCGTTTTTCCTTTATTAGTGGGCACTAATTTCTCTCTAGGCCATCGAGTAAATGAATTTCGTTGCGCATTTTGGTGCAAATAACCTAACAGGAAGAAGCAGTTCGTTCCAAAGATCAGGGCTAAAGTAAGCAATATTTGGCTTTAAATATAAGGTGACGTGACGGTGTAGGGGTAACGTATTTGCCTTATTAGTAATACAGATACCTAACATAGGTTCAAATCCTGTTCAAGCCAAAATTGATTTATTTAAAAAGTGATTGTGAAGAATCGACTTATCATACTGCACTAGCAATACTTAAGAATGTGAAAGCAAATACCTGTATCATGATAGAGACGATTTGCGAATGTTGTTGAGAAAGGTCAATTGAATTACCAGGACATTCGAATACATCATTGGTCTGCAGTATACACTTTTTCTGTTATCGTCCTAAGAAAGAAACACTACACCATTTGTTAAAGAAGATTGGGATAATGCAATCGGTGGTTTAGTCGTAAAGTGCTGGACTTCTAAGCGGAAATTCTCGGATCGATTCACCTTCAGGTTGTATGATTTTCTCCGCATAAAATAATGGCTGCAAACAGAGATTCATCTTCTATTGGAGAACTTACAAGGCATCACTGGCGATAATTCGAATAAACAGAGTGTGCGTTCTATATCACACACTATAATGATAAGTATGTTTCTTATTTATACTCGTCCCCCTCTCTCTCTCTCTTTCTTGACGTTTCCTATGTCTTTGCATCTTTCACTTCTCCCCTCCTCTCACACACACATGCATTTCATGTGCGTGTGCGTGTTCCAAAGTTAAAACGGAGAAAGAGCCAGATATACCTGGTCTGGAAAATCTAGAAAACTGGGAACTTCGGCGTCGTGTTTTTAGTGCTCTGGCCATAATATCTCCAGTCCTGGTCATCTCTGACAGATATACTGTTTAAATGCAAAGAATAGTTGAAATCTCTTTTTTATCCACTGGGTTACAGAGTCTCTGCCGAATTACCGGATAACTACGTGTTTGAATCCTCGACCAGTGGTGGTCTATAACCTAACAAACATCATCCGACTGACACGATGATCCGTTTGAGCTCTACCCTGTTTATTCTATCTGTGCAAATTACGTTATATCCGCAAGAAGGAAATTGATGCTGAATGATTGGAACAGATAAATCTTCGTAAAAGACTAGAAAATTGTAATCTCTTTGGTTATTTTAAAACAAAATTTTATTTATACTAGTTCGACACGAAATTTGTTTCCATCGTATAAGTCATCATCATCATCATAGGTATTCTGCCTTTATTGGCAGGTCACTTGCCGCAGCTGAGAAGCTTCCGTGCTCCACGGTCCTCCGCTAACCTTTTCGTCTTCGCGTATGACCTTTCTGTTTTTAAATCATCCATTAATTGTAGTCTCCTTCGCCCCCTCCCTCTCTTTCCCGACACCATATCCTCTAGGACGTCCCTCATGATACAATCTCTTCTTAGGCAATATCCCAGCCAGTTTCTCTTCCTCTTCCTAATAATATCTAAAAGTGTTCTTTTCTCACCCACCATTTCTAACACTTTCATTCGTTTTGCGCTCGACCCAACTAATTCTTTCCATTCTTCTCCACACTCACATTTCGAAGGCTTCAAGTCGATTTTTATCACCTTTACGTAATGTCCACGTTTCCGCCCCATACAGTACAACACTCCACTCGAAGCATTTTACGAGTCTTCTTCTCAACTCTTTCTTCAAGTTCCCACAAAACAGACTTTTCTTCCTCCTATAGGCTTCTTTCGCCATTCCTATCCTTGCTTCTATTTCACGTTCGCACTTCATGTTGTTACTAAAAATACTACCCACATATCGAAAACTATTCACTGGTTCTATTTTCTCCCCTCCTACTTTTATATTTGACACAGACCCCTTCGTTCCAATCACCATGGCTTTTGTCTTTCTAACATTTATTTTCATCCCATATTCTTCAAAGCCCTTTCTCATTCTTTCTAACATTTTATAGATTTTCTTTTCAGATTCTGCAACAAGCGCCATATCGTCTGCAAATCTTATGCATCTAATCATTCTACCTCCTACCGAAATACCATCATCATCATGTAAACTCTTTTTCACTATCTCTTCTAGATAGACATTAAATAGTGTTGGCGGGAAGCAGCACCCTTGTCCAACTCCCCTTCCAATTGCACTCTCTTCCGTCAGTTCTTCCCCCATACTAACACTTCCTTGTTGGTTCATGTATAAGTTTCTTATTAGTCTTCTATCTTTCCATTCCAACGCTATCTTTGTTAGAACTCCCAACAACAATTCCCAATTCACGCGGTCAAAAGCCTTTTCTAGATCAATAAATACAACATACACCTCTTTCCCTTTTTCTATACATCTTTCACCGATTGCCCTTAATAATCCAATTGCATCTCTTGTGCCCTTGCCTCTTCTAAACCCGAACTGCTCCTCCTCAATATCTTTGTTTGTTCTTGCATATAACCTTCTGTTCAGTATTCGGAGCAGAATTTTAGCTGCATGAGATATTAGACTAATAGTTCTATAATTCTCACATCTCTTTGGATTCGATTTCTTAGCCATCGGTATCATGATCGTTTTCAGAAAGTCTTTTGGCCATTCTCTTGTTTCATATATTTCATTGCATAGTCGGAACAATTCTTTCTTTCCCTTGTCTTTTATATTTATAATGAATTCGATTGGTATGTTATCTATTCCGGTTGCCTTTCCATTCCTAATCTCGGACATAGCCTTTTCAAACTCATCCCTAAGCATACTAAATCCTTTATCATCCTTTCCTACTTCATTTTCTACTTCAACATTTAGGCTACACGATCTATCCCTACTCTCATATAAGTCTTCAATGTATTCTTTCCACCTTCCTCTGACTATTTATCGTATAAGTGAATGTGTTTTATTCAGTTTGAAATTTGAAACATGCTACATCGATAAGGAACATAAAGTGTTCCTTTCGAACATTTGTAACTTTTCATTACTATACGGTTTGGACTTTTAATATAGGGTATTTCTGATAGAAATTTAACAGTAAAATAGCACTCATTAAATTTTCTTTCTTTCTTTCTCTTTTCTTTTCGTTTTTCTTGTTCAGTTTGCATTAGTAGTCTGAAATGGAGGATATGAGCAAAGCTACTTACTGTGTTATTATTCTGCATTTTCTATCAGTATGTCCAATGAACACTACCGAATTTGCAATAGAACCAAGCAGAAACAAAGTATGTGTATTAAACTTTTGACATTATCATAGATGTGTCTCGGAGATCTACTGTTCTACTGGAAATCGAGTATGCTATCCTTTATGAAAGTGACTTAATGAATCTTTAATGCATTTTTTATATATTCGAATAGTTATAAAAAAATTTACAAACAAACGTTATTTCTATATTACTGTTGGATTTTTGGAAACGGAACTTTATAATGTTAGGTTCTTTTCTTACTACGTTTGAATTCCACATTTTTATCTGCTCTCCACTTTCGTTTCTTTCTTCTCTCAATCTCTCAATCTCTCTCTGCCTCATTTCTGAATATCTGTGTAATAGACACCTTTTGGTTTCAATTTTTCATTGTTTGTGTGTTTCGGTTTCCCCCTACATCATCTTATGAATTTTATTTCGTCTGTGACTTTTAATTTCATTCTTTCGGAAGTATATATCTATATCTATCTATCTATCTATCTATATATATATATATATATATATATATATATATATATATATATATATATATATATATATATATTCCTTCCGAATTTTGTGCCCCCTTACATTGGCGCCCGGGACAGTCCCCCTCCCCAACGGCATGGTATAGCACGAAAAATACA